>NC_091320.1:11065654-11090654 GCF_038502225.1 Cherax quadricarinatus
TTCTCTACCTTTTCATAAGAAAAAACAACAAAACTGTTTTTTGAAAATTCTTGGACACTGGTGTACACTGAAATTTGGCCTCTGGACCCTGAAAGGGTTAAGGAGGGGCGGAGGTATGTTGCAATATTGAACTGTAGTGTTGGCACACCTCTGGCAAGTCAGTGATGGAGTGAATGGTGTTAAAAGCATTTTTTGGGCCGCCTTGCCTCAGTGGGAAACAGCCGATGTGTTAATAAAAGTAAAAATATTCCATTTTCACAAGCCTGAAAATGTTGTATGTTACATTATTACTGTAGAGTCAGCCCCACTTTACAGCACTTCACTTTACAGTGTTTCGTTAATGCAGCGGTTTTCAATTACAGTGGACCCTCAATTTTCGTAAGCATTGGAATTCGTAATTCTCGCAAATCATAACAAATATTGACTCACGAATCGTCGTTTGATTCGCAAATAGTTGTTCATCCCAAATGCGTACAAGCAGCCCTACATACCATTCACAGTCAGTTTGCCATTGTTTATCAGCCAGTGAGCATGATCTCATGCATTCTTATGATGCATTTCATAATCCATTCATTTTAGTGCTTGCAACTGCTAAATGAGCCACCATAGGCCCAAAGAAAGCTCCTAGTGCCACACCTTTGGTAAAGAAGGTGAGAAAAACAATAGAATTCAAGAGAGACGTCATTGCAAAATATGAAAGTGGAGTGTGTGTGGCAGAGCTAACCAGGATGTAGGGAAACCCGATACAACCATCTCTTCCATCATGGCCAAAAGGAAATCAGGGAAGCTGTTGTTGCGAATGGGGTAAATATGCTCACATAAATGAGATCGCAAGTCCTCGAAGATGTGGAGAGGTTGTTGTTGGTTTGGATCAACAAGAAACAATTAGCAGGAGATAGTGTTATACAGTCGATAATTTGTGAAAAGGCGAGGAAGTTACATAACAATCTCGTAAATAAAATGCCTGCAACGAGTGCTGATGTTAGTGAATTAAGGCCAGCAAAGGCTGGTTTGAGAGATTAAGAAGTGTAGTGGCATACACAGTGTGGTAAGGCATGGTGAGGCTGCCAGTTTTGACAAATATGCAGCTGAAAAATATGTGTGTGAATTCAAGTGTTCAATTGTGATGATAAAAGCCTCTTTTGGAAGAAAATGGCAAAGAAGACCTACATTATGCAGGAGGAAAAGTCACTGCTAGGACACAAGCCTATGAAAGACAGGCTTACTCTTTTGTTCTGTGGTAATGATAATGGAGATTTCAAAGTGAAGCCTTTACTGGTGTATAACTCAGAAAATCCTAGTGTGTTCAAGAAAAACAGTGTCGCCAAGAGTAAACTGTGTGTGATGTGGAAGGCTAACATGGGTCACAAGAGATATTTTCCTTGATTGCTTTAATGAAGTGTTTGGCCCCAGTGTGAAGAAATACCTCCTGGAAAATAAATTGGAACTCAAGTGCCACCTGGTAATGGACAATGCTCCTGCTCATCCTCCAGACTTGGTTGACCAAATGGTGGAGGAGTTTCGTTTCATCACAATGATGTTCTTGCCCCCTAATACCACTCCTGTCATCCAGCCCATGGACCAGCAGATCATTTCCAACTTCAAAAAACTCTTCTCCAAAGTAACGTTTCAAAGGTGCTTTGATGTGACTTCAGACACTCAATTGACGCTAAGAGAGTTTTGGAAAGATCACTTCAATATCCTCCATTACATAAATCTTATAGGTAAGGCTTGGGAGAGAGTGACGTCCATGACTTTGAAATCTGCTTGGAGAAATCTGAGGCCAGATTGTGTCCAAGAGAGGGATTTTAAAAGGTTTGGGGCTGACCCTGAGGACCCTATGCCAGTTGTGGAATCTATTGTGGCATTGGGGAATTCCATGGGGTTGGATGTGAGTTGCAAAGTTGTGGAAGAATTGGTGGAGAACCACAAGGAAGAGCTAACCACTGAAGAGCTGAAAAAGCTTCATCTGGAACAGCAACAGACCACAGCTCAAGAAATTGCTTCAGAGGCGGAGGTGGATGAGAAATGGAAGTAGGTGCCTTCTTTAGAGATTAGGGAGATTTGTGCAATGTGGAGTAGGATGGAAAGATTTGGAGGAACATCACCCTAACAGAGCTGTTGCAAGGCCTGTTATCCTGGATGTAAAGGGAGCAAAATAAACACAGCAGAAAAACTTTGAGGTATATACACTATATACAGCAATAGGTATTAGTGCATGCTATAGTAATCAAGGCAGAGCAGCAGCCAAGACAGAAAAGCAGACCACTGTGCTTCAACCAGTAGTAGAATGAAAATGACAAGGGTGAAAAACATGAGTGGTCACTATGTCACCTTCACAATCGCCAGATCCACATTATGATTGGCTGAACGTAGATACTGATCTGACGATGGGGCCCCATTAGATTGCCAGACCCTAGTATCTGGTTTGCTGGTTGAGGAGATAACCTATATAGGAATGTGGACATACTGCAAATAAAGGTTACATACTCTTTGCATGCCACACCCCCACCCGAAGAGAGCTTCCATTTCCATGGGTAAAAAGTGCCACTATGGCACTATATAATGGAACTGCCTTTCCTCTCAACAATCCACCTCATTAGCTAGAGCTCAGCTTTTATTGTGACAGAAAGTCAAACACTAAACTTAGAGCAAGACAGCAGACAGTAGGGCTAACATAGGTCCAAGATACCTGCTGATGGTAGCTGAATATCCACTCACTAAAAAAAAAACCCACAACATTTAATATTCATTATATACAAAAGGGGAAAAAAGAGCTGGTAATCCCTAACACATCCTAACCTAAATGATTAAATACGTGTCAGTGCATCAGCCAGCATATTTTCTTTGCTGGCAATGTGATGCATTTTGTTCCGTTATACTGTTGCAATTTGTACCATGATGGAGTTTGTATCATTGTACCATTGCGGCCTGATCCACCATCTCATGATCCTTGTGTTATGGTTCTTCATATGTTGTAGGTTGACCAGAGGATTGTGGTCAGTATAGACTGTGACCACCTGAGAGGTCTGGCCC
Organism: Cherax quadricarinatus; assembly: GCF_038502225.1. Taxonomy (NCBI): domain Eukaryota; kingdom Metazoa; phylum Arthropoda; class Malacostraca; order Decapoda; family Parastacidae; genus Cherax; species Cherax quadricarinatus. The sequence continues at coordinate 11,068,691 of NC_091320.1, forward strand.
ACATATACTTCAAAGTACTCCAAAGCCAGTATCAGAGTGAGGGCTTCTTTTTCAGTTGTAGAGTAGGCCCTCTGGTGCAGCAGGTACCGGCAGAGAAGCCACAGTCTGCACCCCATTGTCCCACATTGCAGGAGCACTTCCATCACCTCAGAGTCACAGGCATCAGCCTGTTATGTAAAGGGTTTGGAGAAATCAGGAGACAGGAGAATGAGTGCAGTATAACGGAATAACTTAATTTTAGCTAATGTATCTTGATACTCTGAGGTCCACTTTAAGGGGACTTTATGACTGGTAAGTGAGGTTAGAGGGGATACAATATGTGAATTTTTTTACAGAATCTTCTATAAAATCATACCATACCTAGGAAATGTTGGAAGGATTTCCTATCATTAGGTACTGGATAAATTTTAATGACAAGAATTTTAGCAAATTTAGGGGCCACTTTGTCACTACCTACTTCATGGCCCAGAAAAGTAATAGTAGATTGGCCAAAGGATGACTTCGATAAATTCTAATACCTTCAAATCAAGTGGGAGAGAGCTGATAGGCCTGTGATAAAATGGATCTACATGGTTAGTGTGCACGGTAGGAAAAAAATCTAGTCACCTAAATGAAACAAGCTGGGAAGATATCCTAAACAACATGGATCCAAACATTTGCCTTGAAAAGATGAATTATGTGGTTCTTGAGATCTTCTCGAGACACATTCCATTAAGAAAAAGAAAGAGAAGTTGTAAACTAGAAAGAGAGAGACGCTCCCTATACAGATGAAGGCGAAGAGTGACAGAGCTGCTGAGTGGGGCCAGTATATCTGAAATACAAAGGGAGGCACTAGTCAAAGAAATTGCAAATAACAAACTTAAGCTGAAGGAATCTTACAGGAGAAAAGAATCACAGGAAGAACTAAAAGCCATAAAGGAAATTGAAAAAACCAAAAATACTTCTCTTATGACAAATCTAAGGGGAAAACAACATCCAGTATTGGGCCCCTGCTTAGGCAGGATGGGACATACACAGATGACAGCCAAGAATTGAGTGAGATACTAAAGTCCCAGTATGACTCAGTGTTCAGCGAGCCGCTACCCAGACTAATGGTCGACAATCCAAATGAATTCTTTACAAATGAAACCCAAAATTTGGTCATCTCAAAAAATCTCGGATGTTATCTTAGCTCCACAAGACTTTGAAGAGGCAATAAATGACATGCCCATGCACTCTGTCCCAGGCCCAGACTCCTGGAACTCCGTGTGCATCAAGAATTGCAAGAAGCCCCTATCTTATGGAGAGGGAGCATGGGCACAAGGGTCATCGCAGACACACTAAAAACAACAGATATAACCCCACTTCACAAAGGTGGCAGTAAAGCAATTGCAGAGAACTACAGCCCAATTACACTAACATCCCACATAAAAATCTTTGAGAGGGTTCTAAGAAGCAAGATCGCCAACCACCTAGATACCCATCAATTACACATCCCAGGACAACATGGGTTTAGAGCAGGTTGCTCCTGCCTGTCCCAGCTACTGGACCACTATGACAAGGTCCTGGATGCTGTAGAGGATAAACAAAATAGAGATGTAGTATACACAGACTTTGTAAAAGCTATCGATGCGTGTGACTTTGGTGTAATAGCACAGAAAATGCTTGATAAAGGAATAACAGGAAAAGTTGATAGATGGATCTACAACTTCCTGACAAATAGAACACAAAGAGTAATAGTAAACAGAGTAAAGTCCCAGGCAGCCATGGTAAAAAGCTCTGTTCCACAAGGCACAGTACTCGCTCCCATTCTATTCCTCATTCTCATTTCTGACATAGACAGAGATGTCAGCCATAGCTTCATGTCTTCCTTTGCAGGACACCTGGATTACCACGGCAATGACCTCCATCGAAGACATCACGAGATTCCAAGCAGACTTCAACCAAATTTTCGAAAGGGCCACTCAAAACAACATGCAGTTCAACGAGGGGAAATTTCAACTACTTAGATATGGGAAACTTGAGGAAATTTAAACTGTATCAGGGTATATGACAAATTCTAACCATAAATAGAGCAGAAAAAAATGTGAAGGACCATGGAATGATAATGTTTAACGATCTCGCCTTCAAAAGACCATAACAGTGTATCTCCCTCATCTGCTAGGAAAATGGTAGGATGGCTAATGAGAACCTTCAAAACTAGGGATGCCAAGCCCATGATGATTCTCTTAAAATCATTTGTGCTCTCTAGGCTGGAATACTGCTGCACACTAACAGCTCTCTTCAAGGCTGGCGACATTGCAGACCTGGAGAGTATACAAAGAACTTTAATGGCACACATAAGTGCGATAAGGCACCTAAACTACAGGGAATGGTTGAAGGTTCTTGATCTGTATTCCTTCACATGCAGGCGTGAGAGATACATGATAATATACACTTGGAAGGTCCTGGAGGGATTGGTACCAAACATGCATACAAAAATCACTCCCTATGAAAGCAAAGGACTCGGCAGGAGATGCAGTGTTTCCCTGATGAAAAACGGGTGCCATGACTATATTGGGAGACAACACAATAAGTGTCCGAGGTCCAAGACTGTTCAACTGCCTCCCAGCATACATAAGGGGGATTACTAATAGACCCCTGGCTGTCTTTAAGAAGGCACTGGACAGGCACCTAAAGTCAGTACCTGACCAACCAGCCTGTGGTTCGTACGTCAGTTTGCGTGCAGCTAGCAGTAACGGCCTGGTTGATCAGACCCTGATCCACCATGAGGCCTTGTCCCAGACTGAGCCGCTGGGGCACTGACCCCCAAAACCCTCTCCAGGTAAACCCGTATTGCACTGTGAGAGTGGTAATTCAGTGTACCTTTGTCACTGAGCCAAGCGTTAAGGAATACCTCACTTTCTGGCGAATTGAGACTACTCCCTTTTCAAATGATAGTTCTAGCACAGATTGAAGTGTCACTGAAGATGAATCTAATGATGTTGAAGAGTTTGTAACAGAAAGTAATGACAAAGATACCAGAAATACTGATGAAAACCCAGACCATTATCAACCTTCGACTAAATCAAGTCAGCATGTGTGAGGGTGGGGAAGGCAGTGTGGGTGGTGGGGAAGGCAGTGTAGGGGAGGGAAATGCCGTGTGGGTGGTGGGGAAGGTAGTGTGAGTGGTGGGGAAGGCAGTGTAGGGTGGGAAAGGCAGTGTGGGGGGTGGAAAGTCAGTGTGGTGGTAGGGAAGGCAGTGTGAGTGGTGGGGAAGGCAGTGTGGGTGGTGGGGAAGGCAGTGTGGGTGGTGGGGAAGGCAGTGTGGTGGTGGGGAAGAGAGCGTGGGTTTGTGTAAACAATGCGGCTGGCCGGGACTGGCAAATAATGCATATCAGGACTCAGACGTGACACAGTGACTACTGCGTCATGTGTAACACCTGTTGGTTCACAAGTGGCTCTCTCTTAGACAGAGAGACAAGCAGAGAGACAGAAAGACAGATTAGCAGAGACAAACAGAGAGCTAGACAGACAGATTAACAGAGAGCTAGACAGGCAGCCAGAGAGCCAGACAGACAGAGAGGTAGACATAGAGCTAGACAGACAAGCAGAGAGCTAGATGGACAGATAGAGAGGCAGACAGACAGACAGAGAGCTAGATAGACTGACAGAGAGATAGATATGTTTGTGTAATAGTGAAAACAAATAAAGCCTAGGCAGTGAGTGCACGCTCATCAAATGTCACCATTGTTGACTTGTCAGCAGTGGAGTGACACTGGTCTTGCACCATGCTTCAATTATTTTTAATATGATTATTATATACTCCTGTGTATCCAAAACATTGCTGGGATCTATAAATACACCTATCATCCGACTTACGACTTGCTCGACATACATCCACTCAACTTACGACCGTGCATCTGGTTGCTGGGCTGGGCTGGCTGATGCACACCACTGTACAATATTTGACAATACTCGCGGCGGCAATGAGTCATGCAGGCAGCATCAGTTTGAGTTACCCTGCCCTATCAGCAGCATCATACTGTATTAACTGTACTAACTGGACAGGAAATTTCACCATGGTCCCTAAGATGAAGTCTGAATCTTGCACTGGAGATTGTGGCAAGAAAGGCTCTTACTCTCGAACTCTCTATTTTTCATTGTTGCACATAAACCTGTCTGTATCTGTCTGCCTGTATATCTGTGTATCTCTCTTTCTGTCTACCTTTGTCTATGTCTACCTGTGTGTCTGTCTTTCTGTCTACCTGTGTGTCTGTCTTTATGTCTACCTGTGTATCTTTGTCTACCTGTTTGCGTCTTTCTGTCTACCTGTGTGTCTTTCTGTCAACCTGTGTGTCTTTCTGTCTACCTGTGTGTGTCTTTCTGTCTACTTGTGTGTGTCTTTCTGTCTGTCTTTTTGTCTACCTGTGTGTCTGTCTACCTATGTGTGTCTTTCTGTCTACCTGTGTCTGTCTTTCTGTCTACTTGTCTGTCTCAGAGCCACTCACTAAGAGTGTAATTGGTCTTGAAGATGCCATATTAATAATGATAATAACACAATAATAATCACTGAGGCACATTAAATGTGTATAAAACGTTAATATAGACATTTTGCTTAATCCACCTATGATTTTTTTTTCAAAATTATATAATAAACATACTACATAACATATAAACATACAAATTAACAAATATGAGATGTTTTTCTGGTCGGCTTGACAGAGTGAACAGGAACCAGTCGTGTCCGGGCTGGTAACAACAACAACAACAACGTTTGTTTACATAACTCACCAACCTTCTACACTCTCATTCGTTTATTCATTTAATCTTGTTTACTCACCTCTCACTCTACATTAAGACTATAGATATTTTAAGGTAAGTAATGAGTGGACACATTATATTATAGTTTAATAATAATACATGTATTACTATTAATATTAGTATATATGTATAATTGTAATAATAATAATAATATTTAATATTAATTTAGGGCACTGGAGCACAGATCCACTGTATAGCACTGTGTCTGGATTTTTTGGGTTATCCTTGGTAATTTATACTATGTATGATAACTTCACTTACGTGTACCTGTGTGTGTGTGTGAGAGAGAGAGAGCCATATTCAGTCAGCCAACCATCCAACCGGCCACCCACTCACCCAGCCAGCCACCCACCCACCCGGCCAGCCAGCCAGCCAGCCAGCCAGCTATGTATTACACATGTTCCAGAGTTGTTTCTCTTTGCTTAGGGTATAGGTTATAGGTTATAGTACATTCTGGCAGGATGATACTACCAGTGGTATTCTCCCACTCACTGTGTCGACAATACATAAAGATAACAGTAACATATGATACTGTATGTGATGTAAAATTTACAGTACAGTTCACTACCATGTATATATTATATACAGTACATAAATAATTAAAATATAACAATAGAAGTAAATTATTGCAAAAAGAATGAAATAATGATTGTACATTACATTACAGTGTTAGCTCAAATCACCGACCAGTATGGTTTAAATAAGTGACCCACTGATCAGATCAGATAGACTGGTCCGAACCCTTGACTGGTCCGAACCCTTGAATGGTCCGAACCCTTGACTGGTCCGAACCCTGGACTGGTTTCAAACGGTTTCGTTGTGCACCACCTAGCAGGTTATTAATAGAATATTCAAGAGGTTGCTAGTAGAATTGCAGTAAATCAACCATTCAAATCATTATGAAGCTGTGTGTAGTCTGTGGTCAGTCAAACAAACGGGCTTCCACATGCATAAATTGTCATTTCTGTGGAAACTGGTGTCACGCCCCTTGTGCAGATATCCAAGAACTAGCTACAAGCAGTATTAAAACAGGGAAGTGTTTTTGGGTATGCCCAAATGAGATAAATCTGTGGACTAAAATCACAAGGGTATTAAAAGAGGTCAACATCAAAGCTGCTTTCATAGAAAACCTGGAAGCTTTCTACAACAGATGGGAACATAAAAAGTCCGGGCTGAATGGTACTGCCCTTGATACTGGCCATGTAGTCAGAAACTGTAAGGCTGGAGATGATGTCCTGGTAGTCAGTAAATGGGGGGCTGATAGTGCTGTCCTGGGAGACAGTAATGGGGAAGCTGGAGGTGCTGTCCTGGGAGACAATAATGGTGAAGCTGGAGGTGCTGTCCTGGGAGACAGTAATGGTGAAGCTGGAGATGCTGTCCTGGGAGACAGTAATGGGGAAGCTGGAGATGCTGTCCTGGGAGACAGTAATGGTGAAGCTGGAGATTTTGTCCAGGTAGTCGGGAATTATACGCAGGAAGGAATACATATGAATGACCTCATAGGGGACAGGAGCCATAGTAGGGAAACAAGTGTAGTCAAAGATAAGATAAAACCAATATTGCAAACTAGAAATACCGCAGGAAATAGCAAACAAGAGGACTCCACTAGCAATAGTGAGGATATATTACCAAAAACAAATGGTGGGAGCTCCATTGTTGGTGCTAGGGAGGATAGAAGTAAGACAGGGAAACATGCACCAACAGGGAATACAGTCACAGAAACCCAAGGCAAACGGAAACCAAGCCTGTGCACATACTATGCACTCGGTATCTGCTGGCATGGGAAATCTGGAAAAACAGATGGGACGTGCAACTATGACCACCCTAGGAAATGCCATGCCCATATGACAACAGGAAAATGCAAACTCCCTTCCTGTAAGCTTTTTCACCCTGAACTGTGTACCTCTTCAGTACAGGAAAGACTGTGCTATAACTTAAATTGCCAGGCATACCATCTAAAGGGGACAAAAAGATACAAAACATCCAGGCCATGGGAAAACCTGGGTAGCCACAGCCACTCAAGAGGGAGAGGTTTTTTAGTGCCAGGAAGGAAAAAAAACTGGCAGGAAATGGCAGAAATCGTACACCAAATCCAGTCATTCCTGGAGTGGAACCACAGTCGATGGCCTCCACTCCAAACCAACAGATACAGATACTAATGCCGGAAAAAAAATCCCCCCCCAGTACCAACAATACCACCAGTCCGATAACATTCTTCTTTGCAAATATACAGGGTCTAAAGCCAGCAACAAACAACAAAATACCTTTCATCCGTGGACTGCTTGCAGAGGCAAAGGCAATGTTCGCGGCTTTCACTGAGACCCACATAAAGGATCACTTGGACAACGAAATATGGATCCCAGGTTACAACCTATACAGATGTGACAGAGTGAACAGGCAAAAGGGGGGGGTTGGCCTGTACATTGCAGAGTCACTTGTTTGCACAGAACTGCTAAATGCCTCAAATGATGTAGTGGAAGTTTTAGCAGTAAAGGTCGAGAACCAAAACCTAGTCATTGTGATAGTCTACAAGCCTCCGGATGCAACATCCCAGCAATTCCAGGAACAGCTGTTAAAAATTGACCACTGTCTGGAAAACCTTCCAGCTCCTGCACCCAACATCTTGCTCCTGGGGGATTTCAACTTAAGGCACCTAAAATGGAGGAATATAGCAAATAATATTGTTGCAGTAATAACACCAGGAGGCAGCTCTGATGAAAACTCACACTCACGCGAGCTTTTAAATCTCTGCACAAAATTCAATTTAAACCAGCAAATAATAGAGCCTACTAGACTGGAGAATACACTAGACCTCATCTTCACTAACAATGATGATCTGATAAGAAATATCACCATATCAAAAACAATATACTCAGATCACAACATAATTGAGGTTCAGTCATGTATGCGCGGAGCCCCAGACCGACATAAGGAGATTAGTCACGAGGGAGCATTCACCAAATTCAACTTCAATAACAAAAACATAAAGTGGGACCAAGTAAACCAAGTCCTAACCGATATAAGCTGGGAAGATATACTAAGCAACACAGACCCCAACTTATGCCTAGAACAGATTAACTCGGTAGCACTCGATGTATGCACAAGGCTTATTCCTCTAAGAAAAAGGAGGAGTAGATGTAAAACAGAAAGAGACAGGCGCTCCCTTTACAGGCGACGGAAAAGAATAACAGAGCGGCTAAAAGAGGTCAATATATCTGAAATGCGTAGGGAGACACTGGTCAGAGAAATAGCAAGCATCGAACTTAAGCTAAAAGAATCGTTTAGGAGTCAGGAATCGCGGGAAGAACTAAAAGCCATAAATGAAATCGAAAGAAACCCAAAGTATTTCTTCTCCTATGCCAAATCAAAATCGAGAACAACGTCCAGTATTGGGCCCCTACTTAAACAAGATGGGTCCTACACAGATGACTCAAGTCCCAATATGACTCAGTTTTTAGCAAGCCGCTAACCAGACTGAGAGTCGAAGATCAAAATGAATTTTTTATGAGAGAGCCACAAAATTTGATTAACACAAGCCTATCCGATGTTATCCTGACGCCAAATGACTTCGAACAGGCGATAAATGACATGCCCATGCACTCTGCCCCAGGGCCAGACTCATGGAACTCTGTGTTCATCAAGAACTGCAAGAAGCCCCTATCACGAGCCTTTTCCATCCTATGGAGAGGGAGCATGGACACGGGGGTCGTCCCACAGTTACTAAAAACAACAGACATAGCCCCACTCCACAAAGGGGGCAGTAAAGCAACAGCAAAGAACTACAGACCAATAGCACTAACATCCCATATCATAAAAATCTTTGAAAGGGTCCTAAGAAGCAAGATCACCACGCATCTAGAAACCCATCAGTTACACAACCCAGGGCAACATGGGTTTAGAACAGGTCGCTCCTGTCTGTCTCAACTATTGGACCACTACGACAAGGTCCTAAATGCACTAGAAGACAAAAAGAATGCAGATGTAATATATACAGACTTTGCAAAAGCCTTCGACAAGTGTGACCATGGCGTAATAGCGCACAAAATGCGTGCTAAAGGAATAACAGGAAAAGTCGGTCGATGGATCTATAATTTCCTCACTAACAGAACACAGAGAGTAGTCGTCAACAGAGTAAAGTCCGAGGCAGCTACGGTGAAAAGCTCTGTTCCACAAGGCACAGTACTCGCTCCCATCTTGTTCCTCATCCTTATATCCGACATAGACAAGGATGTCAGCCACAGCACCGTGTCTTCCTTTGCAGATGACACCCGAATCTGCATGACAGTGTCTTCCATTGCAGACACTGCAAAGCTCCAGGCAGACATCAACCAAATCTTTCAGTGGGCTGCAGAAAACAATATGAAGTTCAACGATGAGAAATTTCAATTACTCAGATATGGTAAACATGAGGAAATTAAATCTTCATCAGAGTACAAAACAAATTCTGGCCACAAAATAGAGCGAAACACCAACGTCAAAGACCTGGGAGTGATCATGTCGGAGGATCTCACCTTCAAGGACCATAACATTGTATCAATCGCATCTGCTAGAAAAATGACAGGATGGATAATGAGAACCTTCAAAACTAGGGAGGCCAAGCCCATGATGACACTCTTCAGGTCACTTGTTCTATCTAGGCTGGAATATTGCTGCACACTAACAGCACCTTTCAAGGCAGGTGAAATTGCCGACCTAGAAAATGTACAGAGAACTTTCACGGCGCGCATAACGGAGATAAAACACCTCAATTATTGGGAGCGCTTGAGGTTCCTAAACCTGTATTCCCTGGAACGCAGGAGGGAGAGATACATGATTATATACACCTGGAAAATCCTAGAGGGACTAGTACCGAACTTGCACACGAAAATCACCCACTACGAAAGCAAAAGACTTGGCAGACGATGCACCATCCCCCCAATGAAAAGCAGGGGTGTCACTAGCACGTTAAGAGACCATACAATAAGTGTCAGGGGCCCGAGACTGTTCAACTGCCTCCCAGCACACATAAGGGGGATTACCAACAGGCCCCTGGCAGTCTTCAAGCTGGCACTGGACAAGCACCTAAAGTCAGTTCCGGATCAGCCGGGCTGTGGCTCGTATGTTGGTTTGCGTGCAGCCAGCAGCAACAGCCTGGTTGATCAGGCTCTGATCCACCAGGAGGCCTGGTCTCAGACCGGGCCGCGGGGGCGTTGACCCCCGGAACTCTCTCCAGGTAAACTCCAGGTAAACAGTACTATTTTGGTAGTTTATATAGGAAATGTTTGACATTATGCCCTACCCAGTATGTCGGCGATTTTCAAAGATTCGACTTACGTCCATTTTGACTTACGACCGGTTGGTCGGAACCAAGCTTGGTCGTAAGTCGGATGGTAGGTGTACTATGTATATATTTCTAGACAATAGTATGTGACTGAAATAGGTGAAACTGTTCACCTGTCAATGTTTGTGCAATTATTGTGTAGCATACAGTGAGTGTATATATCCAAAATATGGCTTATGTTGGTCTCACAGGCCATAAAAGTTACTTGAAAAAAATAAAATGTTAGAAAATAAAGGAAAAACTATTACCGCATGACTGGCAGTCGGCGATATTGCTGCAAGCGGCTCACTTTCTGTGGACTTCATGCCTCCCTATCTCAGTAAGTATTGATCACATTTTTTTTTGTTTTAGCCTATAACACTCACAAAAATATGCTCTATCATTTTGCAAGAAAAAATAATTTTTTTTCGAAGATTTTTCGACCCTGAGAACAAGTTTAGGACAGGGCCTCTCGACCCTCAATGGGTTAAAACAAGATCAAAGATGGTTGACACAAACTCGCTACCATTATAGTATCCTCCTCACTTAGCGATGAATTCATTTAATGACATGGTCTTAGGAACGGAACTTCGTCATTAAGTGTGGAGAGGCTGTATACAGTAGTGTTTTACATTCCTCACACATAATACATGGTGTTATACACAGAGCTGTTTTACACTCCTCACACATAATACATGGTGTTATGCACACTGCTGTTTTACACTCCTCATACGTGTGTGTGCAGTTTTGTGGTTGTTTTGCTGTATGCACATAGACAAAACATCTCTTCTGAGCAAATTCCTTATTAGTAGGAGGCAACTGTAATGATCACCAGGCCTCAAATGAGAGGGTATTTGGTGATCAGTTCATAGGCAGTTTTGTGTTACAGGTGTTGTTACTTGGTACTTGAATATTATTTGCCTGATGACAAACAAAATTTGCCATATGGTGGTTTGTTTCTGGTCCTCATCTTATACATATTATAAGCATTAAGCATGAAAATGTCCACAAAAGAGTTTTATATATCACTTATAACTCATTAAAACACAATCAGCAGACCCATCTGCATGTTACATTTGTCCACTGAATGCACACTGAGGGTGTAGTCTGTCACAGCTGCAGGTTTTAGAATGGGTTCTTTTGTCATTCTATTCTCCCTTCCACTGTTTCTTTTCATTACAGTGAATTGATGTCAACAGTGTGACATCTCATTTGTCATGCCATGGGCAGTAAACACCTGCACCTCACCTCTATGAATGCCTGTGTTAAGCCTAGGCACATGCCTATGATTGCCTTGCACTGTACTGTACACATCTGTCATGTTCACTCACAAGAAATCACTGGCTTGTGTACCAATTATCAGTATATAATGTATGCTTCTTACCAAGATATAGCTCCATCCTTGTTCTAACTACATTACCCAAAATACACTTAACTTCCTGATATTTTTCATTGTATTACTTCCAGTGTACATGATTATATCCAATACAAGACCACTGCAACAGTCACACAGCAGAAGCAACTTGATATGATAGTGTTTCCTCCTGCTCAGTATATACTGCTTGATCGACAGTCTACCTTTGAGCAACATCAAAGACTTATCAGTAACAACCTTCCTGAATGGATAAAAATATGTACAGAACTTTTGTTTCAGATATATAAACACATTCCTAATCTTACATAACATGTTGCTTCTATTAGACCTTGTTTTATCTGAAAAGTGTAGCACATGCAGGAGAAATCGGTTCACTGGCACTATATCACTGAAAGCTGGGGTTGAAATTAGCCGGTCTGTCGCCTAATATGACTTGACATTGTGCTTATACACATGTGGCATAAGCATTATTGTAGCAAGGAACAGATATATCTAAGCCACAATTGTCTCCTTCCACTGGTTTAGTGATTATGGTGAAACATTTGTGTTTGCCATGGTGTAATCGAAGTACAGTGGGCCCTCGGGTAATGATGCTATCGGAAAGCGATAAAATAGGATACCGATGCGTTTTTACATAAAAATATTGGCTCAGCCAACGATGAAAAACTCTGTTAACCCTTTGACTGTTTCGGTCATATATATATATGTCTTACGAGGTACTGTGTTTGACATATACATGTATATACTCATAAATTCCAGCGGCTTCAAATCAAGCAGGAGAAAGCTGGAGCTCAAAGTAGGGGAAAATGTTTGATTTTTGCCGATGTTCAAAAGTAAACAAATGATGTCATTGTCCAATAAATGTCCAACTAGCCATTCTAATATGCAGTCATGAATGAGTTGACATTATTTGTAAAATTATTACAGTATTGCAGTAGTCTGCATAACAGTAAATCTTCTATTTTTTGTTTGAATAAAATTTCAAAATAAAAAGCAAGAGTAATATCAGAGGGGCCTGGAGACATGACTGATGAACAAAGAAAATGTTATTTTAGAGCCAGGAATGTCTGCATTGTTCATTCTGGACCTTATTTTGAAATTGTAATAATTTTTAATTTTCATGAAATTGACCAAATTGCAAATTTCTGGCCATGTTATTGGGTAGTTGAAATCAGTAAATGGGCTGTTTCTTGTACTCAATCGATAGAAAAAATGGAGTTCTAAAGAAATAGCTATGAGTTTGGTCGACTGGAACAATGGAATTAGCCAAAAGTAGGGCTCAAATTGGGCGAAATCGCCGATTTGTAAATATCGGCGAGGTCGCTAACTTTGCGAGAGCGTAATTCCGTCAGTTTTCCATCAAATTTCGTTTTTTTGGTGTCATTACAATCGGGAAAAGATTCTCTATCATTTCATAAGAAAAAATTATTTTTTCTTTTTGGAAATTTTGCAACACCAGGAGACACCTCAGGATTAGGGGCTCGACAGTCAAGGGGTTAAGGACATTCATCCCGAACGCGTCCGCATGGCCTGGGCCACCCACAGCTGCCCAGCCACTATGTACAGGCAGTGTACCATTGTTTACAAGCCAGTGTGGATGGTTCCACGCATACATGTGATACATGTTGTATTATTTCATTGTTTTTAGTGCTTGTAACTGCTAAATAAGCTACCATGGACCCAAAGAAAGCTTATAATGCCAGCCCTGTGGTAAACAGGTTAAGAAATACTTTTGAAATGAAGAAAGAGATCACCGCAAAATACGAAAGTGGAGTGTGTGTATCTGAGTTGGCCAGGTTATATAACAAACCCCATTCAACCATCGCTACTATCTTGGCCGAGAAAAAGGCAATCAAGGAAGCTGTTGTTGCGAATGCTGCTCCACTGTCAGTTGCTGCTGCACCACCATCAGCTGCTGCTGCACCACCATCAGCTGCTGCTGTACCACTGTCAGCTGCTGCTACACCACCATCAGCTGCTGCTGCACCACCATCAGCTGTACTACTCGAAGATGTGGAGAGACAGTTGTTGGTGTGGCTTAACGAGAAACAATCATTGAGAAACAATTAACCCCAGAGGGTTAGCCACCCAGAATAAGCCAAGAAAGCCAGTGCATCATTGAGGACTGTCAAACTTATATCCATTGGGGTCCTTAATCTTGTCTCCCAGGATGCAACCCAAACCAGTCAACTAACACCCAGGTGAACAGGAAAAAATGCCTGGAACTAGTGCTCATATTGGTGAATTTAAGGCCAGCAAAGGTTGGTTTGAGAGATTTAAGAATTGTAGGGGCATACACAGTGTGATAAAGCATGGTGAAGCTGAAAAATTACAACGCCAACGAGTATTCATTTGTGACGAAACAGGTCTGTTCTGGAAGAAAATGCCAAACAGGACCTCCATTACTCAGGAGGAAAGCACTCCCAGGACACAAGCCTATGAAAGACAGGCTAACTCTCATGTTTTGTGGTAATGCTACCGGTGATTGCAAAGTGAAGCCTTCACTCATGTATCACTCTGAAAATCCCAGAATGTTCAAAAAAAACAGTGTCTCATCACTCATCAATACTCTTCAATAAAGGTAAGTGTCATTTTAGTATTTATTAATGTATTTATTCTGCATGTGTCACTGTTTTCTGTGTAGGGAAATGTATATTTTGTGTAAAAAAAAATCATTTTTTTTTAATACTTTTGTGTGTCTGGAGTGGATTAATTGGATTTCCATTATTTCTTATGGGAAAAATTAATTCGGCTAACGATAAAATTGGTTAAAGACAAGCTCTCTGGAATGGATTAAAATCGTTACCTGAGGGTCCAATGTGTGTGTTACTTTCCATGATAATAATTTCCATCAGAGGTTCATCAGAGAATAAGTTGAAACATTCCACTTCAGTGGCATTGTTCCAAAGTGTACAAGATGGCTGTATTCCACTTAGAGTTTCATCAAAGTCATGGGGATTAGGAACAAAAATTGGCAACCTCCTGCCAATCCCAGATATGGTCTACTGGTGGATACTGGATATTGACAAGTGGTTGTCGTTGCACAGGTTGTTGTGACTGGTTGTGCAGGTTGTTGTGGTGTGTGGGTTGTTGAAGCTGGCCTTTAATGTGGATGTGCTGAGTCAGTGGTGTGGCTCCCAGCCTTGGGTGTTGCTGGTGCCACTGGTGCCACATGATGCATGGCCCCACCACCACCACCTACTGCCACATATATATTATCCATCCTAGTTGTAACATTATCATTGTCACTTTCACTATCTGTTCCTTTTGTAGAGCCACTGGATGTACTCTGAAATGTACTCCTTCCCCTTGGAATACCACATGGGACAATACCAGAGGACATGTGGCATCATATAAATTGGCACTTCACTGGAGAATATTGCTTTACACTGTCACTAATGGAACTGAATCAAGAGCTTGGAAATCCCAATCGGTATCACTGTCATCACCACTGCTCACATCTGAGTCCTGGATATGGGAAAATATGAGTTTCCTCTTTTGCTGTGGCACAACTGAGCATGACCAAGATAGCCCAGCACCAGAGGTGGAAGGTTGAGGGTTTTCAGGTCTTTAGCACTATTTCAGGTATCCTGAGAATTGCTTTCAGTCACAGTCTCCTCAGAATCATGAAATTCATCTTCCATGACATTTCCATCTGAGTTAGAACTCTGAGTTGGGAAGAGAAAATTCCCAGCTCATCAGGAGTGAGGTATTTCTTATTGTGAGGCATGGTAAACAAGGTATACTGAAATAGTATTCCTACACTGTACTGCCCATGTATAAACGTAAGTAACCATTCTTACAGGATTCATTACCTTTGTAACTTGTGAGTTCATTACCCTTGTACCTAGTTCAGCTATCAAAACTTTGAGGGCCCAGTCTCTGGACCCATTACGTACCTCTGTAATCTGTAAATACCTTTGTAACTTGTCATGATTGTGACCAGACCTACCTGGAGTTCATAACCTTTGTAAATTGTGAGTTCATTACCTTTGTAAATTGTGAGTTCATTACCTTTGTAATTGTGAGTTCATTACCTCTGTAACTTGCTCAGCTATCAAAACTTTGGAGTCCAGTCCCTGGACCAGTTATGTACCTCTGTAATCTTTTGACTACCGCCCACAGGATGGGTATCGGGTGCATAATAAACATACAGTGGAACCCCGCATAACGTTGGCATCGCATAGTGTTAAATCCGCATAGCGATACATTTTATCGCTATAATTTTGCCGAGACACGTCCACGCGGCCTGAGCCAGCCTCACTTGTTCTGCCAGTGGCATTGTTTCCAAGCCAGCCTCCGCGGTAACATTCAAGCATACAATCGGAACATTTCGTATTATTACAGCCTTTTTATAGTGATTTCACCTGAAAAATAAGTGACCATGGGCCCCAAGAAAGCTTCTAGTGCCAACCCTACAGGAATAAGGGTGAGAATTACTATGGAGATGAAGAAAGAGATCATTGCTAAGTATGAAAGTGGAGTGCGTGTCTCCGAGCTGGCCAGGTTGTATAGTAAACCCCAATCAACCATTGCTTTTATTGTGTCCAAGAGAACGGCAATCAAGGAAGCTGTTCTTGCCAAAGGTTTAACTGTGCTTTCGAAACAGAGATCACAAGTGATAGAAGATGTTGAGAGACTGTTATTGGTGTGGATAAACGAAAAACAGATAGCAGGCGATAGCATCTCTCAAGCGATCATAAGTGAAAAGGCTAGGAAGTTGCACGAGGATTTAATTAGAAAAATTCCTGCAACTAGTGGTGATGCGAGTGAATTTAATTAAGGCCAGCAAAGGTTGGTTTGAGAGATTTAAGAGGCGTAGTGGCATACATAGTGTGATAAGGCATGGTGAGGCTGCCAGTTCGGACCAAAAAGCAGCTGAAAAATATGTGCATGAATTCAAGGAGTACATAGACAGTGAAGGACTGAAACCTGAACAAGTGTTTAATTGTGACGAAACAGGCCTGTTTTGGAAGAAAATGCCAAGCAGGACCTACATTACTCAGGAGGAAAAGGCACTCCCAGGACATAAGCCTATGAAAGACAGGCTTACTCTTCTCATGTGTGCCAATGCTAGTGGTGATTGCAAAGTGAAGCCTTTATTAGTGTATCACTCTGAAACTCCCAGAGCGTTCAGGCAAAAGAATATCCTCAAGGCTAATTTGTGTGTGCTGTGGAGGGCAAACAATAAGGCATGGGTCACTAGGGACTTTTTCTCTGACTGGTTACACCAAGCATTTGCTCCCACTGTGAAAAATTACCTAACTGAAAAGAAATTAGACCTTAAGTGCCTTCTGGTGTTAGACAATGCCCCTGGTCATCGTACAGACTTGGCAGAGCGACTTTGTGGGGACATGATCTTCATTAAGGTGAAGTTTTTGCCTCCTAATACCACTCCTCTCCTGCAGCCCATGGACCAGCAGGTTATTGCAAACTTCAAAAAACTGTACACAAAAGCTCTGTTTGAAAGGTGCTTTGTAGTGACCTCAGAAACTCAATTGACTCTAAGAAAGTTTTGGAGAGAGCACTTTAATATCCTCAATTGTGTAAACCTTATAGGTAAGGCTTGGGAGGAAGTGACTAAGAGGACCTTGAACTCTGCTTGGAAGAAACTGTGGCCAGAATGTGTAGACAAAAGGGATTTTGAAAGATTTGAGGCTAACCCTGAGAAGCGTTGAGGAATCAATTGTGGCATTGGGGAAGTCCTTGGGGTTGGAGGTCAGTGGGGAGGATGTGGAAGAGTTGGTGGAGGAGGACAATGAAGAACTAACCACTGATGAGCTGCTAGATCAATTTCAACAGCAAGAGGCCACACCTGAGGAAATTGCTTCGGAGGAGGGGAGAGAGAAATTGAAGAAGTTGCCTACTTCAAAGATTAAGGAAATCTGTGCAAAGTGGCTTGAAGTGCAAACCTTCATGGATGAAAATCACCCTCAGACAGCTATTGCAAGCCGTGCTGGTGACTATTACACTGACACTGTTGTGAAACACTTTAGGAAAGTCATAAAGGAACGAGAGGTACAGGCCACTATGGACAGAAATATTGTGCGACAGGAGTCCAGTGATTCTGAAGCTGGTCCTAGTGGCATTAAAAGAAGAAGGGAAGCAAACCCGGAAAAGGACTTGACACCTCAAGTCCTAATGGAAGGTGATTCCCCTTCTAAACACTAAAACCATCCAGTCTCCCCTCCTCCCCCCCTCAAGGAAGGTTCCTTGATGTTGGTGAGGGGCTCTTGATTTAGGGAATTGGATCTGTGCTCCAGTTCCCCGAATTAAGCCTGAATGCCTTCCACATCCCCCCCCCAGGCGCTGTATAATCCTCCGGGTTTAGCGCTTCCCCCTTGATTATAATAATAATAATCCCCTCCTCCCATCGCATCAATCATCACCACATCTTCAATAAAGGTAAGTGTCATGTAACTGTGCATGTTTTCTTAAGTTTGTGTATATTAAAATTAATATTTCATGTGGTAAAAAATTTTTTTTCATACTTTTGGGTGTCTTGCATGGATTAATTTGATTTCCATTATTTCTTATGGGGAAAATTAATTCGCATAACGATAATTTCGAATAACATTGAGCTCTCAGGAACGGATTAATAGCGTTACGCGGGGGTCCACTGTATTAAACTAACTAACACTGTACAGCAGGCTCTCCAATTTTTTTATACTGTAGGCACTAACTACGCAGACCCATTCTTCCACTAGATTTGAAGCCTCTAGAATTTTTGTGTTGTATTATGGAATCAACACTGGATTCAAAGCTGTGATATAATGGGACCAACACTGAAAGGGTTAAGTGAATTGGCCGATAAGTGTGGCGCATCATTGTTGGAAATTTGGGGGCATTTTCTACTGATAAAACATTGCTAATTTGATTTTATCTTGATAAGAAATACTGTAGTATACCTTATCTTCATTCTCCCAAAAATACAGTTAATAAATTTTTGACATTTAGCAAAATATCTGCCTTTTACCCCCCCTCCCCACATATAAAAAAGTATTTGGAATATTAAAAAATTTCATTACCAGCTTGTAAAACATTTATTGTTTTATATTTGTTGTGAAAATCCTTTAAATTTGTTCATTATTTAATTTAGAAAGTGTCATGGTTATTTTCTTTTCCAACTCTTAGAACTGTACATTTGTCTTTATTAAACTGCATCTGCCACATGTCTGACCATTGCATCATTCTATTCAGATCTTCCTGCAGTGCCTGAGTGTCCTTGTGAGAATTTGACAGCCTATTTTGGTGTTCTAACTTTGTAAATTAAAAAGGGGCTGCACTGCAGCCCCTGTTTAATTGAGGAATTATCTAGGTGGATTGAATTGCTGTGACCTAATAATTATCCTATGGAGCAGATAGGCGAGAAGGTTGCTAATGACATTTTTCAGTGCATAGGTCAAGCTGTCCAGGCCATACATTTCAATTAGGAAAACTAGATCAAACCAAAATGATCCTATATAAACACTAGAATAAAATGTCTAGTTGAAGTTAATAGGCTAAGATCATAGATGTTGAGAAATGGTTTACAAGCTAGGGTTAAAGTTTAAATATAGGGAGTACTTAGCTGATAAGACAGCTATCGTCCACACAGCTGCCCCTGCAGGTGAGGTCTTGAGAAGCTGTCTCATCCACTTCTTAACGGGCTGAAATAAGTATATTAGGTATGATTATAAATTACCCCTAGGAGGTGTTAGGTCAGCATATATCAGACACTGATGGCTGACGACACTTTCAAAGGTCCACTTATCACCGGGGTTTATGATAAGTGACTAACTCGTAACTTATACTCAACTGTGCAGTCAATAGTAGTACATCACGAGTTAGTACACTTACCTGGCCGTAGTTATGCTCGGATATCCGATGTGTTGTTTGAAGAATAGTGTTCTTTGAAGAATGTCACACTACACTCTGTTGGATCACAACACTCGTTGTTACACTGTTCATCAATAATTGTTCACACCATAATGTTATTAAAGAAGCTGATCACACTTTTCTGTAAGTGTTTATTGAGATTCTTTTGTACAAACGCGCAGAACAGTATTCTTCGTTGGTTATCCCAGCACGTCAATGTCTCTCTCAGTAGAGTCAAAAGTAATCTGTCTCACAGTGTCCTATGCCACTGCAATGCCCCTAGAACATAAAGGAAAAGCTGATCTAGTACTTTTTGCTTCCTTGCCAAACTTCCTCCATGAAGCAAAGCAGAATGCTTGATTCTTGCTGTCTTAAGCATAGACAACAATGTACACTATCTTTACCATGGTAATAAAGTGGGAGCAGGATTTTCTTTAATTGTCCTGTTAAGGTAAGAGATGGACTGTCTCTTATTAAACTACACTTTGCAACACTGGACTCTTGCAAGGATCGGCAGTTGCTTGACCACGTCACATACTCGTACTGCATCTGGGATGAATTACTTGCTGTAGCAGTAAACAAGATGGTTGCCCCTTCTGAGAGGGCTGGCACCCTCAGGGCTGAAAGGGGCTGAAACTGGCTGAAGGGGGCTAATATCAATATCCTGGAGAAAATTTCTCCACACTGGGGGGCAGAGGAGGTGCGCCGCAGGTGAACTATTCATTACTTAACATTAATATGATTTTCTCACTCGCCATCACTGCTGCTTGTCTTTTCTGAACAGCTTTAGTCTGTGTGGTTTCTGGAGAATCACTTATTTTTATTTTCAACACTGTGTAATTCTAACGGTACTAGTTTATTTATTGTCCGCTTATTCACTATACCTTTGCTCAAAACATCAACTGTTCTGATGTTTCCATTTGCATCAGGGTACATGGTCACAATTTTTCCAAGTGGCCATTGGGACCTCGGACCATCATTGTCAATAATCACTATGTCACCAGTTCTTAAGGACTTATGATTTTCAGGAACACCAGCTCCATAGAAGTGTTCTCTCAATGAGGTGAGATAGTCATCTTGCCAAATTTTCTCACAACATTCACTCACTTTATTAAGGTGTTTGAATTTACGTCTGAGTTGCTCAGGTTTGAAATAAGTAGGATCCTCTATGATTTCTTTATCATTCATGGGAGGAACAGGTTCGAGCCTTCTGCCATGGAGTAAATGAGATGGACTTAACACTTCTAAATTGTCCAGATCATCGGTAACATAAGTTAGAGGTCTGTTGTTGACTATTTTCAATTTCAGTCACAGCTGTACGGAATTCTTCTAAGTCGATTCTCTGACGATGAAGAGTCTTCCTTACACAATGTTTTACAATGCCGATCATTCTTTCATAAAATCTGCCGTGCCATGGAGATTTAGGAGGAATGTATCTCCAACGACAACTGTGTTGAATCAGCATCTGTTGTACTTCTGGTTGATCAAAGATCTTGCTTATATAAGCAGCACCAGCAACAAAGTTTGTTGAATTATCTGAAATCATCAGTCTGGGACATGCCCTTCTGGCTTCAAACCGTCTGAATAATTTGATAAAGGTTTCAGCAGACATGTCAGTGGCTACTTCTAGATGTACTGCTCTAGTTGTGGCACAATGAACAAACAGATGTACACCTTGATGGGAACTTTGTCAACTGTTTTGGTTAAAATTATTGGTCCAGTATAATCTACACCTGTCACCTCAAATGGAGTGATATGACAAACTCTTTCAGAGGGATATGGAGGTGGACCTGGATACTGGCATGCTCGCATATTGTAGTAACAACAAGTAATACCGTCTTTTATTTGTTTTTTCACACTTTGTCGACCTTGAGGTATCCAGTAGGATTGTCGTATATGACAAAGTGTGTCAGCTACCCCACCATGTAACACGTTACTGTGGGCGTTTTGCACAATCAGTTTTGTTAGCCAATGATTCTTGGGGATCAATATTGGATGTATGGCTTCTTTAGGTAGTGAAGAATTATGAATTCTTCCTCGACATCTTATAATCTTTTCTGAGTCGAGATAAAGTCCTAAAGAATTAATCATGACGGGTTTCTTTAGGGATTTATCTTGTGTTTCCAGAAATTTATATTCTGTAGAGAAAATATCTTTCTGCATTAGGTTCACCCAGTATTTAATTGGTTCAAGATATTCATAATTAGGTTTTATTTCTTTACTGAATTTAAAGACAAGAGCTGTAACTCTTAAGAGTTTACCCAAAGATGAGTATTTAGATCCATCAGTGACTATATCTGTTGTGTCTGCAGTATTTACACTACTTGTTACTGCAGCGTTCAAGCAAACTGTTTCTTCTGGCATAATGTGAGCTTTTTGTTGAGACCAGTTATTTTCATTAGAGAGCCAGTTCGGTCCGTGGAGCCATAATTTATTATCCACAAATTTCTTGAGTGGGACACCACGTGACAACATGTCAGCTGGATTCTCTTGGGTAGAGACGTGGAGAAAGAGATAATCTCTCAGCATCTCTTTTATTTCTGCTACTCTATTCTGTACATAAACCAACTTACTCTTATTATTTCTTAACCACTGGAGAACTGCCTCATTATCACTCCAGATCACGGTTTTCTCAATAATGAGATGATCAA
>NC_091320.1:11095654-11113154 GCF_038502225.1 Cherax quadricarinatus
CCTAAATCAAGAGCCCCTCACCAACACCGATCTCTGGCAGAGATCAGTGTTTGTGTATATTTCGCCTGCTCTTGCGAATTCCTTGCGCGCACACACACACACACACACAATAATATATATATATATATATATATATATATATATATATATATATATATATATAATATATATATATGTATATATATATAATATATATATATGTATATATATATATTTTTTTATTTATTTTTATTATCACACTGGCCGATTCCCACCAAGGCAGGGTGGCCCGAAAAAGAAAAACTTTCACCATCATTCACTCCATCACTGTCTTGCCAGAAGGGTGCTTTACACTACAGTTTTTAAACTGCAACATTAACACCCCTCCTTCAGAGTGCAGGCACTGTACTTCCCATCTCCAGGACTCAAGTCCGGCCTGCCGGTTTCCCTGAATCCCTTCATAAATGTTACTTTGCTCACACTCCAACAGCACGTCAAGTATTAAAAACCATTTGTCTCCATTCACTCCTATCAAACACGCTCACGCATGCCTGCTGGAAGTCCAAGCCCCTCACACACAAAACCTCCTTTACCCCCTCCCTCCAACCCTTCCTAGGCCGACCCCTACCCCGCCTTCCTTCCACTACAGACTGATACACTCTTGAAGTCATTCTGTTTCGCTCCATTCTCTCTACATGTCCGAACCACCTCAACAACCCTTCCTCAGCCCTCTGGACAACAGTTTTGGTAATCCCGCACCTCCTCCTAACTTCCAAACTACGAATTCTCTGCATTATATTCACACCACACATTGCCCTCAGACATGACATCTCCACTGCCTCCAGCCTTCTCCTCGCTGCAACATTCATCACCCACGCTTCACACCCATATAAGAGCGTTGGTAAAACTATACTCTCATACATTCCCCTCTTTGCCTCCAAGGACAAAGTTCTTTGCCTCCAAGGACAAAGTTCTTTGTCTCCACAGACTCCTAAGTGCACCACTCACTCTTTTTCCCTCATCAATTCTATGATTCACCTCATCTTTCATAGACCCATCCGCTGACACGTCCACTCCCAAATATCTGAATACGTTCACCTCCTCCATACTCTCTCCCTCCAATCTGATATTCAATCTTTCATCACCTAATCTTTTTGTTATCCTCATAACCTTACTCTTTCCTGTATTCACCTTTAATTTTCTTCTTTTGCACACCCTACCAAATTCATCCACCAATCTCTGCAGCTTCTCTTCAGAATCTCCCAAGAGCACAGTGTCATCAGCAAAGAGCAGCTGTGACAACTCCCACTTTGTGTGTGATTCTTTATCTTTTAACTCCACGCCTCTTGCCAAGACCCTCGCATTTACTTCTCTTACAACCCCATCTATAAATATATTAAACAACCACGGTGACATCACACATCCTTGTCTAAGGCCTACTTTTACTGGGAAAAAATTTCCCTCTTTCCTACATACTCTAACTTGAGCCTCACTATCCTCGTAAAAACTCTTCACTGCTTTCAGTAACCTACCTCCTACACCATACACTTGCAACATCTGCCACATTGCCTCCCTATCCACCCTGTCATACGCCTTTTCCAAATCCATAAATGCCACAAAGACCTCTTTAGCCTTATCTAAATACTGTTCACTTATATGTTTCACTGTAAACACCTGGTCCACACACCCCCTACCTTTCCTAAAGCCTCCTTGTTCATCTGCTATCCTATTCTCCGTCTTACTCTTAATTCTTTCAATTATAACTCTACCATACACTTTACCAGGTACACTCAACAGACTTATCCCCCTATAATTTTTGCACTCTCTTTTATCCCCTTTGCCTTTATACAAAGGAACTATGCATGCTCTCTGCCAATCCCTAGGTACCTTACCCTCTTCCATACATTTATTAAATAATTGCACCAACCACTCCAAAACTATATCCCCACCTGCTTTTAACATTTCTATCTTTATCCCATCAATCCCGGCTGCCTTACCCCCTTTCATTTTACCTACTGCCTCACGAACTTCCCCCACACTCACAACTGGCTCTTCCTCACTCCTACAAGATGTTATTCCTCCTTGCCCTATACACGAAATCACAGCTTCCCTATCTTCATCAACATTTAACAATTCCTCAAAATATTCCCTCCATCTTCCCAATACCTCTAACTCTCCATTTAATAACTCTCCTCTCCTATTTTTAACTGACAAATCCATTTGTTCTCTAGGCTTTCTTAACTTGTTAATCTCACTCCAAAACTTTTTCTTATTTTCAGCAAAATTTGTTGATAACATCTCACCCACTCTCTCATTTGCTCTCTTTTTACATTGCTTCACCACTCTCTTAACCTCTCTCTTTTTCTCTATATACTCTTCCCTCCTTGCATCACTTCTACTTTGTAAAAACTTCTCATATGCTAACTTTTTCTCCCTTACTACTCTCTTTACATCATATTCCACCAATCGCTCCTCTTCCCTCCTGCACCCACTTTCCTGTAACCACAAACTTCTGCTGAACACTCTAACACTACATTTTTAAACCTACCCCATACCTCTTCGACCCCATTGCCTATGCTCTCATTAGCCCATCTATCCTCCAATAGCTGTTTATATCTTACCCTAACTGCCTCCTCTTTTAGTTTATAAACCTTCACCTCTCTCTTCCCTGATGCTTCTATTCTCCTTGTATCCCATCTACCTTTTACTCTCAGTGTAGCTACAACTAGAAAGTGATCTGATATATCTGTGGCCCCTCTATAAACATGTACATCCTGAAGTCTACTCAACAGTCTTTTATCTACCAATACATAATCCAACAAACTACTGTCATTTCGCCCTACATCATATCGTGTATACTTATTTATCCTCTTTTTCTTAAAATATGTATTACCTATAACTAAACCCCTTTCTATACAAAGTTCAATCAAAGGGCTCCCATTATCATTTACACCTGGCACCCCAAACTTACCTACCACACCCTCTCTAAAAGTTTCTCCTACTTTAGCATTCAGGTCCCCTACCACAATTACTCTCTCACTTGGTTCAAAGGCTCCTATACATTCACTTAACATCTCCCAAAATCTCTCTCTCTCCTCTGCATTCCTCTCTTCTCCCGGTGCATACACGCTTATTATGACCCACTTCTCGCATCCAACCTTTACTTTAATCCACATAATTCTTGAATTTACACATTCATATTCTCTTTTCTCCTTCCATAACTGATCATTTAACATTACTGCTACCCCTTCCTTTGCTCTAACTCTCTCAGATACTCCAGATTTAATCCCATTTATTTCCCCCCACTGAAACTCTCCTACCCCCTTCAGCTTTGTTTCGCTTAGAGCCAGGACATCCAACTTCTTTTCATTCATAACATCAGCAATCATCTGTTTCTTGTCATCCGCACTACATCCACGCACATTTAAGCATCCCAGTTTTATAAAGTTTTTCTTCTTCTCTTTTTTAGTAAGTGTATACAGGAGAAGGGGTTACTAGCCCATTGCTCCCGGCATTTTAGTCGCCTCATACGACACGCATGGCTTACGGAGGAAAGATTCTTTTCCACTTCCCCATGGACAATAGAAGAAATAAAAAAGAACAAGAGCTATTTAGAAAAAGGAGAAAAACCTAGATGTATGTATATATATATATGCATGTGCGTGTCTGTGAAGTGTGACCAAAGTGTAAGTAGGAGTAGCAAGATATCCCTGTTATCTAGCGTGTTTATGAGACAGAAAAAGAAACCAGCAATCCTACCATCATGCAAAACAGTTACAGGTTTTTGTTTCACAGTCATCTGGCAGGATGGTAGTACTTCCCTGGGTGGTTGCTGTCTACCAACCTACTACTACTATATATATATATATATATATATATATATATATATATATATATATATATATATATATATATATATATATATATATATATATATATATATATATGTGGCAAGATGAACGTTGCTATTTAAGCCAAGATCGCAAGTTCTGCCTATTCGGCACGACATATATGTATATATATATATATATATATATATATATATATATACATATATGTCGTGCCGAATAGGCAGAACTTGCGATCTTGGCTTAAATAGCAACGTTCATCTTGCCACATAGGACAAGTGAAAATTTGTGTATGCAATAATTTCGCCAAAATCATTCTGAACCTAACGAAAAAAATATATTTCACTGCGTTTGTTTAGTATTAAATTATTGTAAACAAATCTAAAACACATTTAGTTGGATTATGCTAAAATAAATTGTTCTTGTTATAATAAGGTTAGGTATGTTCTCTAAGATTCTTTTGGTGCAAAATTAAAAATTTTTACGTCAACATTAATGAAAAAAATATATCTTTAAACGTATAAGAGAAAATTTTAGAAAGGACTTAATTTTAAATGAGTTCTTGCTAATTGGCCAGTTTTACATATTCGGCACGACATATATATATATATATATATATATATATATATATATATATATATATATATATATATATATATATATATATATATATATATATATATATATATATATATATATATATATATATATATATTCTTTATAAAAGAGATTATAAAAATTGTGTAATAAAGATCAATTTAGTTTGGTTAGGAAAAAATTGCTTTATTTATATCCAATTAAGTTGATTTTCACAAAAGAAAATTCGTTTCCTCGGATCAAGAGCTTTCCATCAGCAACAAGGCAAGTGCCAAGAATGGAACGAGGAGTAATTTCTCCACATTCAATAATTATAGTGTTAAAGCAAAGGAAAAGAAGCAGAGCCGTAGACCTACTGATGGAACCAGTCAGGTCTTCCACACAATGATTCCCTCATAGACATACGAACATAATTAAAACAACTTACTCCAGTGTCAGAGTCATTACGCTTCTCATTGTTGCTAACAGTTTTTGATATGATAGTTTGACTGATAGGTAGGTAGGTGGATAGCAAGTTAGGTAGCTAGCTAGGAAGTTAGGTAGGTAGTTATGTAAGTTGGTAGGTAGAGTGGAAGGTACGTAGGTAGTTTGGAAGGTAGGCAGGTAGTCAGGAAGGTTGGTAGGTAGGTTATTAGGTAGGTAGTCAGGAGGGTTGGTAGGTAAATAGGTAGGTAGGTAGTCAGGAGGGTTTGTAGGTAGGTAGTCAGAAGGGTTGGTAGGTAAGTAGGTAGGTTAGTAGGCAGTTAAGTAGGTTAGTAGGTATGAAGGTAGGTAAGTAGGTAGGTTAATACGTAGGTAGGTAAATAGGTAGGTTAGTAGGTAGGTTAATAGGTAGGTTGGTAGGTAGTCAGGTAGGTAGGGGGTCAGGTAGGTAGACAAGTTAGTAGGTATTTAGGTAGGTAGGTAGGGTGAAGAATGGGAGAATCATTGTAATTCTTGCAAGTCTCGTAAGTCACCAACACCTCTTCAAGTATCCTGTCCTAATCGAACTGTTAATTATGCCGACTCTTTGCCAGTTCAACTTGCAACTGCTGCTGCTGCTGCTGCTGCTGCTGCTGCTGCTGCTGCTGCTGCTGCTGCTGCTGCTGCTGCTGCTGCTGCAAGGTGATCGAGACTAGGACCTTGAGTAGCTTTAAAAAGAGATTGGACAAATATATAAGTGGGAGGGGCTGGGTTTGATTGGAGTCATTGGGTACGGGAGTAAATTCTTGGATATCTTTAGGCACGGATGATTCTGATAAGGACCTGCCTTGTATGGGTCTTCTACAGTGTTCCTCCATTCTTATGTTCTATGTCAAATACATAAAGTAGTAAACATTTCTAAACATCTCAAAAAGTACATCTAAATGATGCCTTGTATTTTACACAGTACAAAAATATTACCTTATTGAAAATAAAGATGGAAAAATCTATGTAAATATATTTAGTAACTAAACAATGAGCCTAAAATCTTAAACCAACCACAGTGATGATGATGAGTAGTGAAGATACACTGTGATGATGATGAGTAGTGAAGATACACTGTGATGATGATGAGTAGTGAAGATACACTGTGATGATGATGAGTAGTGAAGATACACTGTGATGATGATGAGTAGTGAAGATACACTGTGATGGTGTTAGTGATGTGTAGTGAAGATACACTGATGATGTTAGTGATGTGTAGTAACGATGAACTCTGATGGTGTCACCACTAAAAATACCATCACTACAAGTGTCACCACTACAAATACTACCACTACAATATCACCACTACAAATACCACCAATACAAGTATCACAACTACAAATATCAACACTGCAAGTATCAACACTGCAAGTAACAACACTGCAAGTATCAACACTGCAAGTATCAAGTACCAACACCACAAGTATCAACACTACAAATATCAACGCTTCAAATATCAGTACTTCCAGTATCACCACTGTAACACTACTGTATCACCACTATGATATAAGTATCATTACTACAAGTTAACACTACTGCAAGTGCCACCACCACAAGTATCACCACTACAAGTATCACCACTATGGGTACCACTACTACAAGTACCACCACTATAAATATCACCACTACAAACATAAACACTACAAGTATCTCCACTACAGCTACCACCACTACAAATATTATCACTGCAATCTTCAATACTGTAAGTACCTCATCTACAAGCATCTCCACTTCCATTACCACTACTGCAAGGATCTCCATTACACGTCTCACTACTACGAATATCACCACTACGTGTAGAAACACTTCTAACACCAACACTAAAATTATCACCACTGCAAACATCATCTCTACAAGTATCAACTCTACAAGAATCACTACTAGGAGTACCACTACTACAAGAATTATCAAAGCAAGTATCACCACTACGAGTATCACCACATCAAGTATCACCAGTACAAGTATCAGTACTTCCAATACCACCACTACAATGAATCACCACTACAATGAATCACCACTACAAGTCTCAGTTTTTCTAGTACCACCAAAACACGTATCACCACTATAAATGTCACCACCACTACAAGACTCGGTACTTCCGGTACCACAGCTTCAAATGTCACCACTACAAATATCAGCACTTCTTGTACCATCATTACAAGTATCACCATTGCAAACGTCAACATTACAAGTATCTCATCTACAAGTATCACCACTCCTAGTATCACCACTCCTAGTATCACCACTACAAGTATCAGCATTTTCAATACCAACACTACAAGTATCACCTCTTCAAGTATCATTACTATGAGTACTACCATTACATGCATAAAAACTACAAGTATCAGTACTCACAGTATCACCAGAATACCAGTATGACAAGTATCACCAGTACAGGTATCACCAGTACAAGTGTTACAACCACAAGTACCACCACTACAAGTATCACCACTACAAATATCACAACTACCATTAATTCTACGTACTACTATTACTACTACCACTACTACTACTGCCACCATCAACACCACGATCATGATCACCACTACCTTTAATTCCTCCTACTATCACCACTACTTCCATCAACACTACTACTACTACTACTACTACTACTACTAATGCCATCAATACCACTATTATGATCAGAACTACCTTCAACACCTACCACCAAAATTACTACCTCTGTCAACACTACTACCATCAACACTACAACCATCAACACACATATCATAAACACTACCTTATATCCCACCTACTACCACTACCACTTATCATCACCACCTACTACCAACACCACTTATCACCACCATTACTATCATCACTACTTTCATTCAAACTGCTTCCACCAGCTGTGATATGCAATGCACGAGCATGCTGGATCAGGTGCCCAAGGGTGGTCAGTTGTTTTCCCCATCCCTGAGATGAGACGTCTTGATAATAATCCCACTGCCTTTATGTCTGAACATGGATTCATAGTTGAAAAGGAATTGTTATATAGATGATCACTGTATCCAAGAATATAAAACTTTATGTATAAAAACAGGTGCTCGTGGACCTTAAGAACTAATATGTTTTGTTCGCCTACGGAGGATGTGGACTGCAAAATCCTATGATGGCGACTGACCTCTGATGACCATGAAAGTAGCTTCACATAGAACTGGAAATGTGCTAAGAAAGAATTTTTTTTTTTACAGTCCGACTCTGTTTTTTTCCAGTAGTAGCTCGTCCGAATCTGGCTTGTGTGGATCATTCTCTGAGTTTTCTTACTATGACTGTGTCGAGGTCAACGAATGTCAGTTCCATTCCAGTCAGGAAATCCAACCCGAGGAGTAAGTCCTCATGCCAGTCGTGAAGGAAGATGTCTATTAGTTTTGTAGTTCCGCTGAGGGTGACTGGTGCATTTTCGATTTTATATTTAATTTGTGTATGTATATTCCCATTGGTTCCGGGATTGATGATTGTGCTAATGGGAGATTTCAACTATAGACAGATTGACTGGAGCAATTTGACAGGAAATTTAGAGTCAGGTGACTTTCTTGATACGATCCAGGATTGTTTTTTAAAACAGTTTGTGACAGAGCCAACTAGGGGAAATAACCTCCTTGACTTGGTTCTTGCCAGTCGGGAAACACTAATTAATAATCTTGAGGTTAATGATGAGCTTGGGGAAAGTGATCACAAATCACTCAGTTTTAATATATCATGGAATTCCCCTAATAATGGCAATCAAGTCTCCGTCCCTGACTTTCGCTTGGCTGATTTCATAGGACTGAAAAATTACTTAGGTGGGCTGAACTGGAATGACCTGACTAAGGGTCAGGTAGGTGGTGATGGTTGCCGATATGATGCTTTCCAGGGCATAGTTCTAGCTGCTCAGTCAAATTATGTTCCAAATAGGGAAATCAGATCAAACAAAAATGATCCTAAATGGATGAACAATAGATTAAAATATCTGATTGGTCAAAAGAGAGGCATATATAGGCAAATCAAAAGAGGAGAGGGGCAATTGAGAAATCGATATATTCAGTTAAAGAGAGAAATAAAAAAGGGAATTAGAAAAGCAAAAAGAGACTATGAGGTTAAAGTTGCAAGAGAATCGAAGACTAACCCAAAAGGATTCTTTCAGGTATACAGAAGTAAGATCAGGGACAAGATAGGCCCACTCAAAAGTTCCTCGGGTCAGCTCACTGACAGTGATAAGGAAATGTGTAGAATTTTTAACACATACTTCCTCTCAGTTTTTACACAGGAGGATACCAGCGATATTCCAGTAATGATAAATTATGTAGAACAGGACGATAATAAACTGTGCACTATTAGGGTCACAAGTGACATGGTCCTTAGGCAAATAGATAAATTAAAACCTAACAAATCCCCAGGCCCTGATGAACTGTATGCAAGGGTTCTAAAGGAATGTAAAGAGGAGCTTAGCACACCTTTGGCTAATCTTTTCAACATATCACTACAAACTGGCATGGTGCCAGATAAGTGGAAAATGGCAAATGTGATACCTATTTTCAAAACAGGTGACAGGTCCTTAGCTTCGAACTATAGACCAATAAGCCTAACCTCCATAGTGGGAAAATTTATGGAATCAATAATTGCCGAGGCAGTTCGTAGCCACCTTGAAAAGCATAAATTAATCAACGAATCTCAGCATGGTTTTACAAAGGGGCGTTCCTGCCTTACGAATTTATTAACTTTTTTCACTAAGGTATTTGAGGAGGTAGATCATGGTAATGAATATGATATTGTGTATATGGACTTCAGTAAGGCTTTTGACAGGGTCCCACATCAGAGACTATTGAGGAAAATTAAAGCACATGGAATAGGAGGAGAAATTTTTTCCTGGATAGAGGCATGGTTGACAAATAGGCAGCAGAGAGTTTGCATAAATGGGGAGAAATCAGAGTGGGGGAGTGTCACGAGCGGTGTTCCACAGGGGTCAGTGTTGGGCCCCCTGCTGTTCACAATCTACATAAACGACATAGATGAGGGCATAAAGAGCGACATCGGCAAGTTTGCCGATGACACCAAAATAGGCCGTCGAATTCATTCTGACGAGGACATTCGAGCACTCCAGGAAGATTTGAATAGACTGATGCAGTGGTCGGAGAAGTGGCAGATGCAGTTTAATATAGACAAATGCAAAGTTCTAAATGTTGGACAGGACAATAACCATGCCACATATAAACTAAATAATGTAGATCTTAATATTACGGATTGCGAAAAAGATTTAGGAGTTCTGGTTAGCAGTAATCTGAAACCAAGACAACAGTGCATAAGTGTTCGCAATAAAGCTAATAGAATCCTTGGCTTCATATCAAGAAGCATAAATAATAGGAGTCCTCAGGTTGTTCTTCAACTCTATACATCCTTGGTTAGGCCTCATTTAGATTATGCTGCACAGTTTTGGTCACCTTATTACAGAATGGATATAAATTCTCTGGAAAATGTACAAAGGAGGATGACAAAGTTGATCCCATGTATCAGAAACCTTCCCTATGAGGATAGACTAAGGGCCCTGAATCTGCACTCTCTAGAAAGACGTAGAATTAGGGGGGATATGATTGAGGTGTATAAATGGAAGACAGGAATAAATAAAGGGGATGTAAATAGTGTGCTGAAAATATCTAGCCTAGACAGGACTCGCAGCAATGGTTTTAAGTTGGAAAAATTCAGATTCAGGAAGGATATAGGAAAGTACTGGTTTGGTAATAGAGTTGTGGATGAGTGGAACAAACTCCCAAGTACCGTTATAGAGGCCAGAACGTTGTGTAGCTTTAAAAATAGGTTGGATAAATACATGAGTGGATGTGGGTGGGTGTGAGTTAGACCTGATAGCTTGTGCTACCAGGTCGGTTGCCGTGTTCCTCCCTTAAGTCAATGTGACCTGACCTGACTAGGTTGGGTGTATTGGCTTAAGCCGGTAGGAGACTTGGACCTGCCTCGCATGGGCCAGTAGGCCTTCTGCAGTGTTCCTTCGTTCTTATGTTCTTATGTTCTTATGTAACTGGGACGAACTACTAGTGTGGGACGGGTGTTTGACATCCTGATAGAGCAATGGTAATTGTGGAGCACATCCATACCTAGCAGAAGTGGAGTGCTTTCATTGACAAACATGGTGGTATGAATGACAACATTACCATGGCACACGAGAGCTGCATCCAGGAGTCCTATCAAGGATGGCTTGTAATCCTTGGCGTCTTCCTCAGACAATATACCAATCCTGTTAACCAATCCACACTCCATGACAGTTTGAAGTGAAACCTGGGTAGTATCAGATCCAGAGTCCACTATGAAGGAAACGTACTTGTTTCCAAGTTTACACTTGAGTTTCAGTATATCACTCTCTTTATCCTTCACCAACAACAGTTCTTTGGGGAATTTCATTTTGAAGGTTGGGCGAGGGATTCGAACCCTCGTCTGTAAATTGGCAGGTGAGACGCTTTACCGACTCTGCCACGGGGGCTATAGTAAACAGAAATCGGAATTAGTATATATTCTGAAATCTGTCAGGAGTACTAACTGTAAGCCAAATGAATTCCTTCCCTCGGCCCAGGAACTTTAGCAGTAGATCTATTCTTGTCACCTCCTTTTCCTCTCTCTCTCTTCCTCAAATGCTTTCTACTCTTCCTCCACCTCTTCCTCTTTTTTTTACTTTCTTCTCCTTTTCTCCTCTCACTAATCCTCCTCCTCCTCCTCCCCGCCCGCCAACCCCCACCCCCCAACCCCCACCCACAACCCCCAACCCCCCTTCAACCCCCACCCCCCACCCAACTTCCTACCCCAACCCCCCGCCCCACCCCCCATCCACCCAAACCCCCAACCCCCACCCTCCAACCACCCCCACCCCCACCTCCTCCTCCTCCTCCTCCCCAACCACCACCACCTCCTCCTTTTCCTCCTCCTCCGTATCTTCTTCCTCTTCCTTCTTTTCCTTCCCATCTTCCTTCTTTAACTCCTCATTTTCATTCTCCCCCTCTTGTTCCACCTCTTCATTTTCCTCGTTTCCCTCTTCCTCCTCCTCTTCCTCGTCCACCTCCCTGTATAGTGATGGTGGTGGTATAGTGATGATTGTGGTGTAGTGATATTTGTGGTATACTGTTTTTTCTTGAGTAGTGATGGTTATAGTACAGTGATAGTTGTGGTATTGTGATTAATAGTATAGTGATTGTTGTGAAGTGAAAGTTGTGGTATAGTGATGGTTCTTGAGTAATGATGATTATAGTATAGCGATGGTGCTGGTATTGCGATGATTGTGGTGTTTATAGTGTTGTTTATAGCGTCTTCCTACGATCCCGTTGGGGAGAGGATCTTATACCTCTGTGCTCCGCCTTCATCTGTGGTCCTCTACGATGAGCTACTCAAATCGTGTGAAGATCAAACCAGCAGTGGGACAGTAAACCACTCATCCAAACTATCACTTGCAACTGCTGCTAGGGGTAGCTTACATGTCAAGTTCAATGCGATTTTGTCGCTAAATGAAGCCTTCATTGCTGCAATGGCACTATCGAGGCCGAAAAACTAATCACTATTATTGCTGCACGGGATTCCAAGTTATGTCTTCTCCAGCCCTGAGGGGCCAAGAGGACCGTATTCCTCAAACGACGTGACATGCTGATTACTACTCAACCCATCGATGAACTCAGGACTGCAATAGAAGTTCAGAATTCCTGGGTTACTGTGGAACACATCAAAATTCCTAATACTTCGTCAATGCTGAAGATCACCTTTACTGATGTGAATAAGGCAGCCCAAGCTCTTGACGGTATGGTCATTCATCTTCTGTCGATGTGGTCAGTCCATCAATCTTGAATAGAATACGGCATACGAGCGGAGAAGCAGCTTATAAACCGTACGCAGGAGAGGTGCAGCAGTCGTAGGTGGTGTCACATTTGTCCAATGTGGAAGTAGGTCGTGCCCAAGGGTTAGGCAAGCGAAGAATTCCCAAGTATTAAGATCCCAAGAAGTTGCAGTGTCTGACAGGATTGTAGATGAATGGTTCACAGAACCGACACGTTGATAAATTAGACACGTGTGCAACTCTTGGGTATCTTTATTGAAGAAACAACCTAAGGAAGAAGTTGTTGTTCAACATAGGGAAGATATTTGTGAGACAGCGATGTCACACAAATATATTGAAGAAAATGATGTCTTGGCAGCATATAAAACTTTTAGCTGTCTTTTGTTTCATTCTTCGCTGACATGACGTCACTAACATCAAGTATAAAACATGTTTTATACTTGTTTTTGCAGCAGATTTCTTGTTGGATCGTTACTGTCTACAAGTATAAAACACGTTGCTGTTCCTATTTTGTCTCCAGTGTTTACCACTAACTTCACTGTTATAATGTGTCTGGTGCAGTATATCAACTGTGACATACAAGAAGTCACAGATACTCTTCACATCTGACATCACTGG
Organism: Cherax quadricarinatus; assembly: GCF_038502225.1. Taxonomy (NCBI): domain Eukaryota; kingdom Metazoa; phylum Arthropoda; class Malacostraca; order Decapoda; family Parastacidae; genus Cherax; species Cherax quadricarinatus. The sequence goes on from NC_091320.1 coordinate 11,108,951, forward strand.
TATTACACACTGAGATTTGTTTATATAAAAAAATCTGGTTGTGGTCAACATAAAACATTTGTTATATAATGTGAAGCAGCGATTGTCAGAACCAGACAGCATTATCCTCCACTGTGACAGAACAATGATGACGTCACTTGTAAACCTCCCAGAACCAGACAGCATTATCGTCCACTGTGACAGAACAATGATGACGTCACTTGTAAACCTCCCAGAACCAGACAGCATTATCGTCCACTGTGACAGAACAATGATGACGTCACTTGTAAACCTCCCAGAACCAGACAGCATTATCGTCCACTGTGACAGAACAATGATGACGTCACTTGTAAACCTCCCAGAACCAGACAGCATTATCGTCCACTGTGACAGAACAATGATGACGTCACTTGTAAACCTCCCAGAACCAGACAGCATTATCGTCCACTGTGACAGAACAATGATGATGTCACTTGTAAACCTCCCAGAACCAGACAGCATTATCGTCCACTGTGACAGAACAATGATGACGTCACTTGTAAACCTCCCAGAACCAGACAGCATTATCCTCCACTGTGACAGAACCAGACAGCATTATCCTCCACTGTGACAGAACCAGACAGCATTATCGTCCACTGTGACAGAACAATGATGACGTCACTTGTAAACCTCCCAGAACCAGACAGCATTATCGTCCACTGTGACAGAACCAGACAGCATTATCCTCCACTGTGACAGAACCAGACAGCATTATCGTCCACTGTGACAGAACAATGATGACGTCACTTGTAAACCTCCCAGAACCAGACTGCATTATCGTCCACTGTGACAGAACAATGATGACGTCACTTGTAAACCTCCCAGAACCAGACAGCATTATCGTCCACTGTGACAGAACAATGATGACGTCACTTGTAAACCTCCCAGAACCAGACAGCATTATCCTCCACTGTGACAGAACCAGACAGCATTATCCTCCACTGTGACAGAACCAGACAGCATTATCGTCCACTGTGACAGAACAATGATGACGTCACTTGTAAACCTCCCAGAACCAGACAGCATTATCGTCCACTGTGACAGAACAATGATGACGTCACTTGTAAACCTCCCAGAACCAGACAGCATTATCCTCCACTGTGACAGAAACAGACAGCATTATCCTCCACTGTGACAGAACCAGACAGCATTATCCTCCACTGTGACAGAACCAGACAGCATTATCCTCCACTGTGACAGAACCAGACAGCATTATCGTCCACTGTGACAGAACAATGATGACGTCACTTGTAAACCTCCCAGAACCAGACAGCATTATCGTCCACTGTGACAGAACAATGATGACGTCACTTGTAAACCTCCCAGAACCAGACTGCATTATCCTCCACTGTGACAGAACAATGATGACGTCACTTGTAAACCTCCCAGAACCTGGTTGTTCTACACTTATATTTTCTGCGACTTACTGTACCGTGTTACTGTATATTTTCTGCGACTTACTGTACCGTGTTACTGTATATTTTCTGCGACTTACTGTACCGTGTTACTGTATATTTTCTGCGACTTACTGTACCATGTTACTGTATATTTTCTGCGACTTACGGTACCGTGTTACTGTATATTTTCTGCGACATACTGTACCGTGTTACTGTATATTTTCTGCGACTTACTGTACCATGTTACTGTATATTTTCTGCGACTTACTGTACCGTGTTACTGTATATTTTCTGCGACTTACTGTACCGTGTTACTGTATATTTTCTGCGACTTACTGTACCGTGTTACTGTATATTTTCTGCGACTTACTGTACCATGTTACTGTATATTTTCTGCGACTTACTGTACCGTGTTACTGTATATTTTCTGCGACTTACTGTACCGTGTTACTGTATATTTTCTGCGACTTACTGTACCATGTTACTGTATATTTTCTGCGACTTACTGTACCGTGTTACTGTATATTTTCTGCGACTTACTGTACCGTGTTACTGTATATTTTCTGCGACTTACTGTACCATGTTACTGTATATTTTCTGCGACTTACTGTACCGTGTTACTGTATATTTTCTGCGACTTACTGTACCGTGTTACTGTATATTTTCTGCGACTTACTGTACCGTGTTACTGTATATTTTCTGCGACTTACTGTACCGTGTTACTGTATATTTTCTGCGACTTACTGTACCGTGTTACTGTATATTTTCTGCGACTTACTGTACCGTGTTACTGAATATTTTCTGCGACTTACTGTACCGTGTTACTGTATATTTTCTGCGACTTACTGTACCGTGTTACTGTATATTTTCTGCGACTTACTGTACCGTGTTACTGTATATTTTCTGCGACTTACTGTACCGTGTTACTGTATATTTTTTTGCGCCTTACTTTACCGTGTTACTGTATATTTTCTGCGCCTTACTGTATATTTTCTACTTACGTGTTACTGTATATTTTCTGCGACTTACTGTACCATGTTACTGTATATTTTCTGCGACTTACTGTACCGTGTTACTGTATATTTTCTGCGACTTACTGTACCATGTTACTGTATATTTTCTGCGACTTACTGTACCGTGTTACTGTATATTTTCTGCGACTTACTGTACCGTGTTACTGTATATTTTCTGCGACATACTGTACCGTGTTACTGTATATTTTCTGCGACTTACTGTACCGTGTTACTGTATATTTTCTGCGACTTACTGTACCGTGTTACTGTATATTTTCTGCGACTTACTGTACCGTGTTACTGTATATTTTCTGCGACTTACTGTACCGTGTTACTGTATATTTTCTGCGACTTACTGTACCGTATTACTGTATATTTTCTGCGACTTACTGTACCTTGTTACTGTATATTTTCTGCGACTTACTGTACCGTGTTACTGTATATTTTCTGCGACTTACTGTACCGTGTTACTGTATATTTTCTGCGACATACTGTACCGTGTTACTGTATATTTTCTGCGACTTACTGTACCGTGTTACTGTATATTTTCTGCGACTTACTGTACCGTGTTACTGTATATTTTCTGCGACTTACTGTACCGTGTTACTGTATATTTTCTGCGACTTACTGTACCGTGTTACTGTATATTTTCTGCGACTTACTGTACCGTATTACTGTATATTTTCTGCGACTTACTGTACCTTGTTACTGTATATTTCCTGCGACTTACTGTACCATGTTACTGTATATTTTCTGCGACTTACTGTACCGTGTTACTGTATATTTTCTGTGACTTACTGTACCGTGTTACTGTATATTTTCTGCGACTTACTCTACCGTGTTACTGTATATTTTCTGCTACTTACTGTACCGTGTTACTGTATATTTTCTGCGACTTACTGTACCGTGTTACTGTATATTTTCTGCGACTTACTGTGCCGTGTTACTGTATATTTTCTGCGACTTACTGTACCGTGTTACTGTATATTTTCTGCGACTTACTGTATATTTTCTGCGACTTACTGTACCGTGTTACTGTATATTTTCTGCGACTTACTGTACCGTGTTACTGTATATTTTCTGCGACTTACTGTACCGTGTTACTGTATATTTTCTGCGACTTACTGTACCATGTTACTGTATATTTTCTGCGACTTACTGTACCGTGTTACTGTATATTTTCTGCGACTTACTGTACCGTGTTACTGTATATTTTCTGCGACTTACTGTACCGTGTTACTGTATATTTTCTGCGACTTACTGTACCGTGTTACTGTATATTTTCTGCGACTTACTGTACCGTGTTACTTTATATTTTCTGCGACTTACTGTACCGTGTTACTGTATATTTTCTGCGACTTACTGTACGGTGTTACTGTATATTTCCTGCGACTTACTGTACCATGTTACTGTATATTTTCTGCGACTTACTGTACCGTGTTACTGTATATTTTCTGCGACTTACTGTACCGTGTTACTGTATATTTTCTGCGACTTACTGTACCGTGTTACTGTATATTTTCTGCGACTTACTGTACCGTGTTACTGTATATTTTCTGCGACTTACTGTACCGTGTTACTGTATATTTTCTGCGACTTACTGTACCATGTTACTGTATATTTTCTGCGACTTACTGTACCGTGTTACTGTATATTTTCTGCGACTTACTGTACCGTGTTACTGTATATTTTCTGCGACTTACTGTACCGTGTTACTGTATATTTTCGGCGACTTACTGTACCGTGTTACTGTATATTTTCTGCGACTTACTGTAC
>NC_091320.1:11118154-11120654 GCF_038502225.1 Cherax quadricarinatus
TTTAGGTGCTTGTCCAGTGCCAGCTTGAAGACTGCCAGGGGTCTGTTGGTAATCCCACTTATGTGTGCTGGGAGGCAGTTGAACAGTCTCGGGCCCCTGACACTTATTGTATGGTCTCTTAACGTGCTAGTGACACCCCTGCTTTTCATTGGGGGGATGGTGCATCGTCTGCCAAGTCTTTTGCTTTCGTAGTGAGTGATTTTAGTGTGCAAGTTCGGTACTAGTCCCTCTAGGATTTTCCAGGTGTATATAATCATGTATCTCTCAATCCTGCGTTCCAGAGAATACAGGAAGGAAAAAAACTGGCAGGAAATGGGGGAAATCGTACACCAAATCCAGTCATTCCTGGAGTGGAACCACAGTCGATGGCCTCCACTCCAAACCAACAGATACAGATACTAATGCCGGAAAAAAAATCCCCCCCCCGTACCAACAATACCACCAGTCCGATGACATTCTTCTTTGCAAATATACAGGGTCTAAAGCCAGCAACGAACAACAAAATACCTTTCATCCGCGGACTGCTTGCAGAGGCAAATGCAATATTCGCGGCTTTCACAGAGACCCACATAAAAGACCACTTGGGCAACGAAATATGGATCCCAGGTTGCAACCTATACAGATGCGACAGAGTGAACAGGCAAAAGGGGGGGGGGATTGGCCTGTACATCGCAGAGTCACTTGTTTGCACAGAACTGCTTAATGCCTCAAATGATGTAGTGGAAGTTTTAGCAGTAAAGATCGAGAACCAAAACTTAGTCATTGTGGTAGTCTACAAGCCTCCGGATGCAACATCCCAGCAATTCCAGAAACAGCTGTTAAAAATTGACCACTGTCTGGAAAATCTGCCAGCTCCTGCCCCCAACATCTTGCTCCTGAGGGATTTCAACTTAGGGCACCTAAAATGGAGGAATATAGCAAATAATGTTGTTGCAGTGATAACACCAGGAGGCAGCTCTGACGAGAACTCTCACACACTCGAGCTTTTAAATCTTTGCACAAAATTCAATTTAAATCAGCAAATAATAGAGCCTACTAGACTGGAGAATACACTAGACCTCATCTTCACTAACAATGATGATCTGATACGAAATGTCACCATATAAAAAATAATATACTCAGATCACAACATAATCGAGGTTCAGACATGTATGCGCGGAGCCCCAATAACAAAAACATAAAGTGGGACTAAGTAAATCAAGTCCTAACCGATATAAGCTGGGAAGATAGACTAAGTAACAAAGACCCCAACTTATGCCTAGAACAGATTAACTCGGTGGCACTCGATGTATGCTCAAGGCTTATTCCTCTGAAAAAGGAGGAGTAGATGTAAAATAGAAAGAGACAGGCGCTCCCTTTACAGGCGGCGGAAAAGAATAACAGAGCGGCTAAAAGAGGCCAATATATCCGAAATGCGTAGGGAGACACTGGTCAGAGAAATAGCAAACATCGAACTTAAACTAAAGGAATCTTATAGGAGTCAGGAATCGAGGGAAGAACTAAAAGCCATAAATGAAATCGAAAGAAACCCAAAGTATTTCTTTTTCTATGCCAAATCAAAGTCGAGAACAACGTCCAGTATTGGGCCCATACTTAAACAAGATGGGTCCTACACAGATGACATCAAGGAAATGAGTGAGCTACTCAAGTCCCAATATGACTCAGTTTTTAGCAAGCCGCTAACCAGACTGAGAGTCGAAGATCAAAATGAATTTTTTATGAGAGAGCCACAGAATTTGGTTAACACAAGCCTATCTGATGTTATCCTGACGTCAAATGACTTCGAACAGGCGATAAATGACATACCCATGCACTCTGCCCCAGGGCCAGACTCATGGAACTCCGTGTTCATCAACAACTGCAAGAAGCCGCTATCACGAGCTTTTACCGTCCTATGGAGAGGGAGCATGGACACGGGGGTCGTCCCACAGTTACTAAAAACAACAGACATAGCCCCACTCCACAAAGGGGGCAGTAACTTCAGACATCCCATATCATGAAAATCTTTGAAAGGGTCCTAAGAAGCAAGATCGCCACCCATCTAGAAACCCATCAATTACACAACCCAGGGCAACATGGGTTTAGAACAGGTCGCTCCTTTCTGTCTCAACTATTGGATCACTACGACAAGGTCCTAGATGCACTAGAAGACAAAAAGAATGCAGATGTAATATATACAGACTTTGCAAAGCCTTTGACAAGTGTTACCATGGCGTAATAGCGCACAAAATGCGTGCTAAAGGAATAACAGGAAAAGTTGGTAGATGGATCTATAATTTCCTCACAAACAGAACACAAAGAGTAGTAGTCAACAGAGTAAAGTCCGAGGCAGCTACAGTGAAAAGCTCTGTTCCACAAGGCACAGTACTCGCTCCCATCTTGTTTCTCATCCTCATATCTGACATAGACAAGGATGTCAGCCACAGCACCGTGTCTTCCTTTGCAGATGACACCCGAATCTGCATTGTCTTCCATTGCAGACACTGCAAGGCTCCAGGCG
>NC_091320.1:11125654-11142256 GCF_038502225.1 Cherax quadricarinatus
GGTTATATCTCACTATGTTGTGGACCCTCAGGTTATATCTCACTATGTTGTGGACCCTCAGGTTATATCTCACTATGTTGTGGACCCTCAGGTTATATCTCACTATGTTGTGGACCCTCAGGTTATATCTCACTATGTTGTGGACCCTCAGGTTATATCTCACTATGTTGTGGACCCTCAGGTTATATCTCACTATGTTGTGGACCCTCAGGTTATATCTCACTATGTTGTGGACCCTCAGGTTATATCTCACTATGTTGTGGACCCTCAGTTTATATCTCACTATGTTGTGGATCCTCAGGTTATATCTCACTATGTTGTGGACCCTCAGGTTATATCTCACTATGTTGTGGACATTCAGGTTATATTTCACTATGTTTGGACCCTCAGGTTATATCTCACTATGTTGTGGACCCTCAGGTTATATCTCACTATGTTGTGGACCCTCAGGTTATATCTCACTATGTTGTGGACCCTCAGGTTATATCTCACTATGTTGTGGACCCTCAGGTTATATCTCACTATGTTGTGGACCCTCAGGTTATATCTCACTATGTTGTGGACCCTCAGGTTATATCTCACTATGTTGTGGACCCTCAGGTTATATCTCACTATGTTGTGGACCCTCAGGTTATATCTCACTATGTTGTGGACCCTCAGGTTATATCTCACTATGTTGTGGACCCTCAGGTTATATCTCACTATGTTGTGGACCCTCAGGTTATATCTCACTATGTTGTGGACCCTCAGGTTATATCTCACTATGTTGTGGACCCTCAGGTTATATCTCACTATGTTGTGGACCCTCAGGTTATATCTCACTATGTTGTGGACCCTCAGGTTATATCTCACTATGTTGTGGACCCTCAGGTTATATCTCACTATGTTGTGGACCCTCAGGTTATATCTCACTATGTTGTGGACCCTCAGGTTATATCTCACTATGTTGTGGACCCTCAGGTTATATCTCGCTATGTTTGGACCCTCAGGTTATATCTCGCTATGTCGTGGAAACTCAGGTTATATCTCGCTATGTCGTGGATACTCAGGCTATATCTCACTATGTCGTTGATACTCAGGCTATATCTCGTTATGTCGTTGATACTCAGGCTATATCTCACTATGTCGTTGATACTCAGGCTATATCTCGTTATGTCGTTGATACTCAGGCAATATCTCGCTATGTCGTTGATACTCAGGCTATATCTCGTTATGTCGTGGATACTCAGGTTATATCTCGCTATGTCGTGGATACTCAGGTTATATCTCGCTATGTCGTGGATACTCAGGTTATATCTCGCTATGTCGTGGATACTCAGGTTATATCTCGCTATGTCGTGGATACTCAGGTTATATCTCGCTATGTCGTGGATCCTCCGATCACACTATGCGCGCGAACTCCAATTCCTCGGAACAAGGCTACATCATCAAGATTTATTTTTATTTTCTCAAAGTTATACTTGGTTACTTAAATTTTGGCAGAGTGACTCAGAACTGTATAGATCCGTTTCCTAGTATCAAGGTTTTTAAGTTTGATAATAGTCCTATTTCCTCGGATCAAAACTGCGTCATCAGGATTTTGTTGTTATATTTTCTCAAGAGTCGAGTAAGTGAAATATGGAGTTTGTTGTCCCTAGAGTTTATTACTCTAGTTAACATTATTTAAGTTCTTATCTGTCATATACATAAGGCAGCTTCTGAGGTCCCAAAGTTGATCCCTCAAGGTGATAAGCTACAGCTCTTGGTCTCATAGTTTAACAAAGGTAAGCTCCTGGACCCAACGGGGTAAAATTACCTAGGATAACCCTACCCAAAGGGGTAACAAGTGTTACAGCTCCTGACCCCTTATGAGAAAAGCTACAGCTCTGGGTCCAGCATTTTAGAGGTGTGCACTATCAAACAATGGGTAAATAATAATCAATAGCGCTTTTACTATTTTATTCATTAATCTCTTATTAGTAAAACACATAAAATACAGTATATACATGATACAAATATTCTTCAAGAATATATAAGTGAGTGTAACCAGCGTTTATTATTAATCTTGCTGCTCTTGTTTTATCCTATAACATTTAAAACGCTGGGCGCTTTGCATACTGTCGTCAGAGTCGACCGATGGTGACACCATATTGAATGATGTGGGGGAGGGGGAGGTGATGGTGTTACAGCACAATACTTTATGAAGGTAATGTTGAGAGCAAGTGATGGTGTTGCAACACAATACTTTATGAAGGTAATGTTGAGAGCAAGTGATGGTGTTGCAACACAATACTTTATGAAGGTAATGTTGAGAGCAAGTGATGGTGTTACAACACAATACTTTATGAAGGTAATGTTGAGAGCAAGTGATGGTGTTACAACACAATACTTTATGAAGGTAATGTTGAGAGCAAGTGATGGTGTACTTTATGAAGGTAATGTTGAGAGCAAGTGATGGTGAAGCAGCACATTACTTTATGAAGGTAATGTTGAGAGCAAGTGATGGTGAAGCAGCACATTACTTTATGAAGGTAATGTTGAGAGCAAGTGATGGTGAAGCAGCACATTACTTTATGAAGGTAATGTTGAGAGCAAGTGATGGTGAAGCGTCGGTCCTGCGTCTCTAATTATCCTGCTGGAATTCGCCTGATGAACTTTCTTCTCTGGAATTGAACATAAAATAGTCTTCCCCGCCCCCACGTGCATGTGTTGTAATAACAACTTCTCTGATATATAAGAGTGGGTAGCAGTCTCTCTACAGGTGTGTGTACTGGTCTCTACAGGTGTGCGTACTGGTTTCTACAGGTGTGGGTGCTGGTCTCTACAGGTGTGGGTGCTGGTCTCTACAGGTGTGGGTGCTGGTCTCTACAGGTGTGGGTGCTGGTCTCTACAGGTGTGGGTACTGATCTCTACAAGTGTGGGTGCTGGTCTCTACAGGTGTGGGTGCTGGTCTCTACACGTGTGGGTGCTGGTCTCTACAGGTGTGGGTGCTGGTCTCTACAGGTGTGGGTGCTGGTCTCTACAGGTGTGGGTACTGATCTCTACAGGTGTGGGTGCTGGTCTCTACAGGTGTGGGTGCTGGTCTCTACACGTGTGGGTGCTGGTCTCTACAGGTGTGGGTGCTGGTCTCTACAGGTGTGGGTGCTGGTCTCTACAGGTGTGGGTGCTGGTCTCTACAGGTGTGGGTGCTGGTCTCTACAGGTGTGGGTGCTGGTCTCTACAGGTGTGGGTGCTGGTCTCTACAGGTGTGGGTGCTGGTCTCTACAGGTGTGGGTGCTGGTCTCTACAGGTGTGGGTGCTGGTCTCTACAGGTGTGGGTGCTGGTCTCTACAGGTGTGGGTGCTGGTCTCTACAGGTGTGGGTGCTGGTCTCTACAGGTGTGGGTGCTGGTCTCTACAGGTGTGGGTGCTGGTCTCTACAGGTGTGGGTGCTGGTCTCTACAGGTGTGGGTGCTGGTCTCTACAGGTGTGGGTACTGGTCTCTACAGGTGTGGGTACTGGTCTCTACAGGTGTGGGTGCTGGTCTCTACAGGTGTGGGTGCTGGTCTCTACAGGTGTGGGTACTGGTCTCTACAGGTGTGGGTGCTGGTCTCTACAGGTGTGGGTGCTGGTCTCTACAGGTGTGGGTGCTGGTCTCTACAGGTGTGGGTGCTGGTCTCTACAGGTGTGGGTGCTGGTCTCTACAGGTGTGGGTGCTGGTCTCTACAGGTGTGGGTGCTGGTCTCTACAGGTGTGGGTGCTGGTCTCTACAGGTGTGGGTACTGGTCTCTACAGGTGTGGGTGCTGGTCTCTACAGGTGTGGGTGCTGGTCTCTACAGGTGTGGGTGCTGGTCTCTACAGGTGTGGGTACTGATCTCTACAGGTGTGGGTACTGGTCCCTACAGGTGTGGGTGCTGGTCTCTACAGGTGTTGGTGCTGGTCTCTACAGGTGTGGGTGCTGGTCTCTCTACAGGTGTGAGTGCTGGGCTCTACAGGTGTGGGTACTGGTCTCTACAGGTGTGGGTGCTGGTCTCTACAGGTGTGGGTGCTGGTCTCTACAGGTGTGGGTGCTGGTCTCTACAGGTGTGGGTGCTGGTCTCTACAGGTGTGGGTGCTGGTCTCTACAGGTGTGGGTGCTGGTCTCTACAGGTGTGGGTGCTGGTCTCTCTACAGGTGTGGGTACTGATCTCTCTACAGGTGTGGATGCTGGTCCCTCTACAGGTGTGGGTGCTGGTCTCTCTACAGGTGTGGGTGCTGGTCTCTCTACAGGTGTGGGTGCTGGTCTCTCTACAGGTGTGGGTGCTGGTCTCTCTACAGGTGTGGGTGCTGGTCTCTCTACAGGTGTGGGTGCTGGTCTCTCTACAGGTGTGGGTGCTGGTCTCTACAGGTGTGGGTACTGGTCTCTACAGGTGTGGGTGCTGGTCTCTACAGGTGTGGGTGCTGGTCTCTACAGGTGTGGGTGCTGGTCTCTCTACAGGTGTGGGTGCTGGTCTCTCTACAGGTGTGGGTACTGGTCTCTACAGGTGTGGGTGCTGGTCTCTACAGGTGTGGGTGCTGGTCTCTACAGGTGTGGGTGCTGGTCTCTACAGGTGTGGGTATTGGTCTCTACAGGTGTGGGTACTGGTCTCTACAGGTGTGGGTGCTGGTCTCTACAGGTGTGGGTACTGGTTTCTACAGGTGTGGGTGCTGGTCTCTACAGGTGTGGGTATTGGTCTCTACAGGTGTGGGTACTGGTCTCTACAGGTGTGGGTGCTGGTCTCTACAGTTGTGGGTGCTGGTCTCTCTACAGGTGTGGGTGCTGGTCTCTCTACAGGTGTGGGTACTGGTCTCTCTGCAGGTGTTGGTGCTGGTCTCTCTACAGGTGTGGGTACTGGTCTCTCTACAGGTGTGGATGCTGGTCCCTCTACAGGTGTGGGTGCTGGTCTCTCTACAGGTGTGGGTGCTGGTCTCTCTACAGGTGTGGGTGCTGGTCTCTCTACAGGTGTGGGTGCTGGTCTCTCTACAGGTGTGGGTGATGGGTGCTGGTCCCTCTACAGGTGTGGGTGCTGGTCTCTCTACAGGTGTGGGTGCTGGTCTCTCTACAGGTGTGGGTGCTGGTCTCTCTACAGGTGTGGGTGCTGGTCTCTCTACAGGTGTGGGTGCTGGTCTCTCTACAGGTGTGGGTGCTGGTCTCTCTACAGGTGTGGGTGCTGGTCTCTCTACAGGTGTGGGTGCTGGTCTCTCTACAGGTGTGGGTGCTGGTCTCTCTACAGGTGTGGGTGCTGGTCTCTCTACAGGTGTTGGTGCTGGTCTCTCTACAGGTGTGGTACTGGTCTCTCTACAGGTGTGGGTGCTGGTCTCTCTACAGGTGTGGGTGCTGGTCTCTCTACAGGTGTGGGTGCTGGTCTCTTTCCAGCTATGACAATGCTTGAGTCACTTTCAAAATCAGACATGAAAAGTCTCCAGATTTCCAACATTGAGCCCCTTGATGTCAACCCGTTAATAATTATCACTCCCTCAGATGAACTCCCACGCTTTCCCAGGTTCCCACACGCACGCACACACGCACGCACGCACTCACGCACGCACGCACGCACGCACGCACGCACTCACGCAAGCACTCACGCACACACGCACACACACACACGCGCGCACACACACACACACACACACACACACACACACACACACACACACACACACACACACACACACACACACACACACACACACACACACACACACTTTGGAACCCACATCTAGCCAAACTAGATAACAAAACTAGTCGCGGAGCTAAGGGACATGTCCTGCGAAGAGAGGTTAAGGGAGTCGACCTGACGACGCAGGAGGACAGGAGACACAGGGGTCATATGATAACGACATATAGAATACTGATAGGAATTGACAAAGTGGACATAGGCAGAATGTTCCAGAGATGGGACACAACAACAAGGGGTCACAACTGGAAGCTGAAGACTCAGATGAATCACAGGGATGTTAAGAAGTATTTCTTCAGTGACAGAGCTATCAGTAAGTGGAACACTCTGGGAAGTGATGTAGTGGTGTCACAACACAGAACAGTGATGTAGTGGTGTCACAACACAGAACAGTGATGTAGTGGTGTCACAACACAGAACAGTGATGTAGTGGTGTCACAACACAGAACAGTGATGTAGTGGTGTCACAACACAGAACAGTGATGTAGTGGTGTCACAACACAGAACAGTGATGTAGTGGTGTCACAACACAGAACAGTGATGTAGTGGTGTCACAACACAGAACAGTGATGTAGTGGTGTCACAACACAGAACACACTAGGGAGAAAAATGAAGAAACGGCCACTCTCTTTCTGACAGACTTAATTATAGTGTACAAAAAAGTGTTGGACTCGCCGATTCTAATAATGTTCTTTTCACAACACAGAACACACTAGGGAGTCACTCTCTTTCTGACAGACTTAATTATAGTGTACAAAAAAGTGTTGGACTCGCCGACTAATAATGCTCTTTTCTGTCATGTTAGAAATCACAGTCATCCTACAGACTGGTCCTCTGCCAAAGTGTTTATTCTACTTCTAGCCTTCACAACCGTCGTCTTGTTGAAGCATCTCTATATACACAGTTTTCCATGTATGAATCTTAATGCTGGTTTTGTCTCTGTAGATGTCTTCGTTTCTCCTTACATTGTCAAATGTTCCAAACTTCAGAACACTCGTGACTTGACATGATCCTTTCTTCTCTCCCTACCTCTTCTCCTTTCATCTTTTTCATATTCCCCTTTTTTTTATTTTTCTGCCAGTGTGCTCTGTCCTTCAGTTTCCCACTGTCCCGCGTTTTTGGGCCTACCCCTAGTGGATCCTAAGCTCTCCTGCAGTACCCCTAGTGGGTCCTAAGCTCTCCTGCAGTGCTTCTTTTTCTTGTCCTTAGACTGAACCCACTTCTACTTGTACTACGACTATCACTCCTTTACTATTATATTTGCTTCTATTTTCTATTACTACTACTATTGTCTCCCTTCACTCCCCTTTCTCTTGTGGCACAAATTACTCCCACTTCTACTACTACAACTAATCATTACAACTTCCACTATTTCTCTTTCCTCCTCTCTTTCTCCCGTCGCTGTCCTCCTCACCTATATATTATACTCACTCACTCTCTTCATAAGTTTTTCTCTCTCCTACGTGCGGGTTATCTGTGTATAAGTTGATGTTATATGCCCAGTGTCTACAGTCTATAGAAGTGATGAGAATAGTGAAGTTTAGAAAATACTTGTTCGATGAAAGAGCATTCTTCCTCAAGGAATTCATTACTACAGATTAGAAGAGCACGAATCAAGAAGCTTATGATTACGTCAAGTTTAATTTTGGTGTTGTGGTGAGAGTAGAAGTTGAGAAGATCCTGCTGGTTGGTCGGTTTTCGGTAGACTTTAAAACGAAGCTTTAACGACATAGCTATATCTCTTGCCAGGAAATTTCTTCAACGTTGTCCTAAACAGCAACAAACCTATTGGCCTATGCCGGGTAGGTCTTTCTCAAATCCAACTTTTCAGCAATCAACTTTCTCCACCTGACTCTTCACGTCATTATGCTCCCTACACATACTCACATAGTCTGCTCAGGTAAAGCTGTTTGTGACTTGATAAAGTCCACTGTGTGGGTGTTACACTTAAGCTTAAAAGTCAGTAAATATTACCTTCATGTGGGATTCAGACATAACAATTTAGACAGAGAGTTTGGGATGGAAATAAACTTCAAGTACAATCTCAGTTTAATGAAGTAATTTCATAGATATTATAAAATGTCAGGTATGTAACTTTATACATTTTCTGTTTATACTGATAAGAAGTATATACAACAGGGAATCTTTTACCGTATTTTCCCGTATGATGTCTTAAAGCTTTGTTTCACAAAGAGACTTTATATCAGACTAATTACACATAAATACAATCTTCTTCTCTATAATTAACTAGTTTTATAACTAGAGGAATCAGATAGAGTACAAGTATTGCCCAGAATATACTATGGTGAGGAAGAGCAATTAACAACTGTCTAATAAGACCAGTGAAGGAGTGTTGACTAGTCGGCTGGTACATTCACTCTGCTGCAAGACGAACACCTAGCTTGGACGTTGGGTAGGTCACGTGACACTGACCCGCCAAACACCTAACCAAATACATAGTGGGGGGTAACAACAGTGGAGGGTAACAACAGTGGGGGGTAACAACAGTGGGGGTAACAACAGTGGGGGTAAAAACAGTAAAAAACTATGTTTAGCCATACTTTTGGATGATTGGATTATTCTATATTAATCTACGTCCTTTACATAAAACAGACACATAATAAAACTACACATAAACAGCCAGATATAAATACATATTGGTCACATACAGAAATAATTGTACAAACAAGCAATAATAATACAAGGACGCTGATTTCCAATTTAGCTAATAATAGTGGGCGAAACGTTGTCAATAAAAATCGCATTATATTGCCTGCGAGTATACTTTTCCATCGTGTCGGCATTGTATAGCATTTATCTCCATGTTATGTTAATAGCTTACTAACATAATGTAACATATTACATAATAAATTGTATGACAAAACAAAATATAGCAAAACAATGCAACCCTCTCTCCCAAGACAAAAAAAAAAAAAAAAAAAACAGTATGAAAGAAGGTAGGAAGGTTGGTGGTCAAGTTGGATCATCAGGAGGTAAATTGTTGTATTTTATCCTCATTCAGACTGATGTTATTTGGGTGTAATTACTCGTACACAATCCACTCACAATATTTTCGATATATGTTGTTACTACGCTGAGATACAAGGCCACACTGTGGCATAAAAAAATAAGAGTTTGATGCTATAGTCAACGTCAAAGTTAGTTCTGGGTTACCAGACCCAGCCATCAGTGGCGTCTTTACGGTCCACTCTCCAGTTACTCTATCAGGATTTCCTGAAGAGAAACCTTTAAGTGCTTTTACTTTAAATATAATTAAGTCTTCCTCTTCTGAAGGGCGTCAATACGTAATGGTTGATGCATCTTACGGACAGGATATTACCCATTAATTATTACCCATTAAGTTTAGACTGTGTGCAGGCAAACTTGTCTCTATAGTAAAATAGTTAAAACACTTGGAATCGTTGGGATCAGTTCCATAACTAAAGAATCATTTTTCTGATATATTTACACAACGATGTCACTGAGTCTTAGATAACGATGAGTGATGTCACTGAGTCTTAACGACGAGTGATGTCACTGAGTCTTAGATAACGATGTGTGATGTCACTGAGTCTCAGATAACGATGTGTAATATCACTGAGTCTTAGATAACTATGAGTGATGTCATTGAGTCTTAAATAACGATGAGTGATGTCACTGTGTCTTAGATAATGATGAGTGATGTCACTGAGTCTTAGACAGTGATGTGTGAGTCTTTGATAACGATGTGTAATGTCACTTATGTTTGAACAGACCTAGCTGACATACTGAATAGAAACACATACTATATAGAACACCCAGGTACCTACTTAATGCTAAGTGAACAGGAACAGCAGGTGTAAGGAAACGTTCTCACGGATCGATCTCCGCATTATATAATTATTATTTTAATTATAATTATTATTAGTAGCTACTTTCCCCAGGTTCATGTGTCCAGGAATCCATCTGTGTCCTCTCAGATATTTTCTCTTCCCCACTTCCTGTCCTATACTATCCTACCTTCCCAGGTTCATGTGTCCAGGAGTCCATCTGTGTCCCCTCAGATATTCTCCCTTCCCCACTTCATGTCCTATATTATCCTACCTTCCCCAGGTTCATGTGTCCAGGAGTCCATCTGTGTCCCCTCAGATATTCTCCCTTTCCCACTTCCTGTCCTATACTACCCTACCTTCCCCAGATTCATGTGTCCAGGAGTCCATCTGTGTTCCCCACTTCCTGTTCTATACTATCCTACCTTCCCAAGGTTCATGTGTCCAGGAGTAGATCTGTGTCCCCTCAGATATTCTCCCTTCTCCACTTCCTGTCCTATATTATCCTACCTTCCCCAGGTTCATGTGTCCAGGAGTCCATCTGTGTCCCCTCAGATATTCTCCCTTCCCCACTTCCTGTCCTATACTATCCTACCTTCCCCAGGTTCATGTGTCCAGGAGTCCATCTGTGTCCCCTCAGATATTCTCCCTTCCCCACTTCCTGTCCTATACTATCCTACCTTCCCCAGGTTCATGTGTCCAGGAGTCCATCTGTGTCCCCTCAGATATTCTCCCTTCCCCACTTCCTGTCCTATTCTATCCTACCTTCCCCAGGTTCATGTGTCCAGGAGTCCATCTGTGTCCCCTCAGATATTCTCCCTTCCCCACTTCCTGTCCTATACTATCCTACCTTCCCAAGGTTCATGTGTCCAGGAGTCCATCTGTGTCCCCTCAGATATTCTCCCTTCCCCACTTCCTGTCCTATACTATCCTACCTTCCCCAGGTTCATGTGTCCAGGAGTCCATCTGTGTCCCCTCAGATATTCTCCCTTCCCCACTTCCTGTCCTATACTATCCTACCTTCCCCAGGTTCATGTGTCCAGGAGTCCATCTGTGTCCCCTCAGATATTCTCAATTCCCCACTTCCTGAGGTTCATGTGTTCTCCCCTCAGATATTCTCCCTTCCCCACTTCCTGTCCTATCAGATATTCTCCCTTCTCCACTTCCTGTCCTATACTATCCTACCTTCCCCAGGTTCATGTCTACAGGAGTCCATCTGTGTCCCCTCTACTTCCTGTCCTATACTATCCTACCTTCCTCAGGTTCATGTGTCCCCTCCTCCCTTTCCCACTTCCTGCCCTATACTATCCTACCTTCCCTAGGTTCATGTGTCCAGGAGTCCATCTATGTCCCCTCAGATATTCTCCCTTTCCCACTTCCTGTCCTATACTATCCTACCTTCCCCAGGTACATGTGTCCAGGAGTCCATCTGTGTTCCCTCAGATATTCTCCCGTCCCCACTTCCTATCCTACACTATCCTACCTTCCCCAGGTTCATGAGTCCAGGAATCTATCCGTGGGCCCCCGGATGGCTTCCCTTCCTCTGAAGCTCTGGAAACTTTTTTCGTATTTTTGATGCCTAACCCAGTCCCACCCCCATGATCAGTAGTCCCACCCCAGGTCCGTGGTTCCAAGTGTTCATCCATACACCCTTCACCACTTCCCTGAGGTCAGCAGTCCCACCCCAGGTCCGTGGTTCCAAGTGTTCATCCATACACCCTTCACCACTTCCCTGAGGTCAGCAGTCCCACCCCAGGTCCGTGGTTCCAAGTGTTCATCCATACACCCTTCACCACTTCCCTGAGGTCAGCAGTCCCACCCCAGGTCCGTGGTTCCAAGTGTTCATCCATACACCCTTCACCACTTCCCTGAGGTCAGCAGTCCCACCCCAGGTCCGTGGTTCCAAGTGTTCATCCATACACCCTTCACCACTTCCCTGAGGTCAGCAAGAGGTCCGTGGTTCAAGTGCACTTTCCTGAGGTCAGCAAGTCCCACCCCAGGTCCGTGGTTCCAAGTGTTCATCCATACACCCTTCACCACTTCCCTGAGGTCAGCAGTCCCACCCCAGGTCCGTGGTTCCAAGTGTTCATCCATACACCCTTCACCTCGTCCCTGAGGTCAGCAGTCCCACCCCAGGTCCGTGGTTCCCACCCTTCACCACTTCCCTGAGGTCAGCAGTTTTAGCCAGCCTTGAAGTACTGTCCATATATGATACTACTACACAAGTGTATTAATATCAATATACGAAGGTAGATGTTTTTACAGAGGAGGACACGCAGAAAATCTGCGCTCTGTAATGATATCCTCCTGGACAGACCCGAACGTCGTCTACCTGAGACAAGAGAGATCTCTATCACAGTTCGCCCACCAAGAACTGGCCACTCAATGAAAATTTGGAACATATATTTATGTTTAATATTGTACCTACGTCAGTTATTACATTATTCAATTATTTATTCGAATAAGCGTATTTGTTAGCGTTTTTATGTGCGTAAATTAGTGTCGGTGTGTGAGCCTTTGTGTTCCCTGCACGATAACTGTAATTGAATGTTATTAGTTATCGTTTTTTTCTTGTTGTTGATCTTTTTTGGCATGGTACACTAAGGTTCTCAAGCACACACTCTTCTATACACTAAATTCTGGATTTCCATATACAAATCCTACACACACATCATACATACAGAAGCACGAATAAAGCAACACACACACAAACAAAATCATCGGTATCTAACATACACGTATATTTATTCAACAATGTATATTATCCTCTCCTTTCGGTATTACTAGTATATAAACAAATACACACGTACCTACACCTCACACTTCTTCCTCTACGCTACACACACACACACACACACACACACACACACACACACACACACACACACACACATGTAAGTCACGTGTACAAACACGGACACACCTTCAGGAGACAGTGACGGGTCACCACCTGGAAAGATTGGTGTCATGACGGAGTTCCTGCTGATTATATTATCATCGTCATTATTAAACTTTTAAGTTTCCTTGTTACTAGTTAACCTCTCCTCATAGGACATACCTCTTAGCTCTGGGACTAGTCTTGTTGCAATCCTTTGCACTTTCTCTAGTTTCTTTACATGCTTGGCTAGGTGTGGGTTCCAAACTGGTGCCGCATACTCCAATATGGGCCTAACGTACACGGTGTACAGGGTCCTGAACGATTCCTTATTAAGATGTCGGAATGCTGTTCTGAGGTTTGCCAGGCGCCCATATGCTGCAGCAGTTATTTGGTTGATGTGCGCTTCAGGAGATGTGCCTGGTGTTATACTCACCCCAAGATCTTTTTCATTGAGTGATGTTTGTAGTCTCTGGCCCCCTAGACTGTACTCCGTCTGCGGTCTTCTTTGCCCTTCCCCAATCCTCATGACTTTGCACTTGGTGGGATTGAACTCCAGGAGTGTGTATCCATAAGTGTGTATACTTACTTGTGCATGGGTATGTACTTGTGTATGCTTGCTTGTGTATATGTATGGGGAGTGTGTGAATATATATATTTATTGAAATACATTGTTGCCTATGTATAAGATAATTATTCAGTGGTACCTCCCTCTAGGTAAGACACTAATATCCAAAGTTTCAATCCGATCTAGTGAGACATTCTTCTCTTAAACCACGAAATCCAACATTTCCAAATCTTTTCGACTATAATTGTTTTTGCACTGACACAGACTAGACTTTCAGATCATCATACTTCTTAAAAGTTGCATCAGAGTAACGATTAATGACGTTCACAGGCGACAACCTCATCATATTCAGCCAGAAAACGTTCCTACTCATTCGAAAAAAAAAACTTGAAAACTACTACCGACGCACTCCAGAAATATTCGTGATCGTCTACTGAGCACCAGACACAGTTTTTTAAATTCTGAAGCCGATTGGAAGAGGCTTAGTCAACTTATTACAAGGAAATTAAATCTAGAAATAAGCTATATAATATTATTTATATCAGGAGGGAACACTAAAGCTGCAGTGGTACATAGTTCCTTGGGGAATGGAAGGTAGTCTGAATTAATCTACAGTAGGAGAGAAGTAGCTTCCTTACCTGAGATCAAGAGCCCGTATTTAGCGTCAGGACACTTCCTGGAAGGAAATGAACTACAAAACAAGGAACACAGTGCACCCACATTTGTGATCAGTAACTTGAACTTTGCCTTAATGTAAGTACACAAGCACTCATAATATGAGTATAATTATAATGCTAATAATGATAATAATAATAATAATAATAATAATAATAATAATAATAATAATAATCTTTATTTCTTGAAATACCTGTACAAGGTATACAGGCATAGCTGACACTAGTAACATAACT
Source organism: Cherax quadricarinatus (assembly GCF_038502225.1). NCBI lineage: Eukaryota > Metazoa > Arthropoda > Malacostraca > Decapoda > Parastacidae > Cherax > Cherax quadricarinatus. The sequence continues at coordinate 11,139,471 of NC_091320.1, forward strand.
ATTTAGAAAGCCCCTTGTTATGCAGAGCATTTCGGGCAAATTAGGCCAATTTTGCCCGTAGGATGCGACCCACAACGGTTGACTAACACTCCTGGAGCCTGTTTACCTGGAGAGAGTTCCGGGGGTCAACGCCCCCGCGGCCCGGTCTGTGACCAGGCCTCCTTAGGTCAGTGTCCCAGGATGCGACCCACACCAGTCGACTAACACCCAGGTACCCATTTTACTGATGGGGAACATAGACAACAGGTGGAAAGAAACACGTCCAATGTTTCTACTCTGGCTGGGAATCGAACCCAGGCCCTCACCGTGTGAAGCGAGAGCGTTAACCACCAAGCCACCAGAATGACATCCAGAATGACATCCATCATGAACACTGGAACATTTTATGAGCAACACAATATGGATATAACGACGCTATGAATGAAGAAATACTCTTATTGTGTTTACAGTGAAACATATAGGTGAACTGTATTTAGATAAGGGTAAAGAGGTTTTTGTGGCATTTATGGATTTGGAAAAGGCGTATGACAGGGTGGATAGGGGGGCAATGTGGCAGATTTTGCAGGTGTATGGTATAGGAGGTAGGTTACTGAAAGCAGTGAAGAGTTTTTACGACTATAGTGAGGCGCAGGTTAGAGTATGTAGGAGGGAGATTATTTCCAAGTTAAAGTAGACCTTAGACAAGGATGTGTGATGTCACCGTGGTTGTTCAGTATATTTATAGATGGAGTTGTAAGAGAAGTGAATGCTAGAGTCTTGGCAAGAGGTGTGGAGTTAAAAGATAAAAACACAAACACAAAGTGTCAGTTGTCACAGTTGCTCTTTGCCGATGACACTGTGCTTTTGGGAGATTCTGAAGAGAAGTTGCAGAGGTTGGTGGATGAATTTGGTAGGGTATGTAAAAGTAGAAAATTAAAAGTGAATATAGGAAAGAGTAAGGTGATGAGGATAACAAAAAGATTAGGTGATGAAAGATTGGATATCAAATTGGAAGGAGAGAGTATGGAGGAGGTGAATGTATTCAGATATTTAGGAGTGGACGTGTCAGCAGTTGGGTCTATGAAGGATGAGGTGAATCACAAAATTGATGAGGGTAAAAGGGTGAGTGGTGCACTTAGGAGTCTGTGGAGACAAAGAACTTTGTCCGTGGAAGGAAATAGGGGAATGTATGAGAATATAGTTGCACCAACACTCTTGTATTGGTGTGAAGCGTGGGTGATGAATGTTGCAACGAGGAGAAGGCTGGAGGCAGTGGAGATGTCATGTCTGAGGGCAATGTGTAGTGTGACTATAATGCAGAGAAATCGTAGTTTGGAAATTAGGAGGTGTGGGATTACCAAAACTGTTATCCAGAGGGCAGAGGAGGGGTTGTTGAGGTGGTTCGGACATGTAGAGAGAATGGAACAAAACAGAATGACTTCGAGAGTGTATAAATCTGTTGTGGAGGGAAGGCGGGGTAGGGGTCGGCCTAGGAAGGGTTGGAGGGAGGGGGTAAAGGAGGTTTTGTGTGCGAGGGGCTTGGACTTCCGGCAAGCGTATTTGAGAGGAGTGAATGGAGACAAATGGTTTTTAATACTTGACGTGCTGTTGGAATGTGAGCAAAATAACATATATGAAGGGATTCAGGGAAACCGGCAGGACGGACGTGAGTCCTGGAGATGGGAAGTACAGTGTCTACACTCTGAAGGAGGGGTGTTATTGTTGCAGTTTAAAAACTGTAGTGTAAAGCACCCCTCTGGTAAGACAATGATGGAGTGAATGATGATGAAAGTTTTTCTTTTTCGGGCCACCCTGCCTTGGTGGGAATCGGCCGATGTGTTAATAAAATTAAAACATACATACATATATATATATATATATATATATATCTATATATATATATATATATATATATATATATATATATATATATATATATATATATATATATATATATAAATATATATATATATATATATATATATGTAGGCCACCGTGCCTTGGTGGCCGTCTGTCACCAAGGCAGGGTGATCCAAAAAGAAAGAAAATCGCCAAAAAGAAAATACTTTCATAATTATCATTCAACACTCATCTCACTCACACATAATCACTGTTTTTGCAGAGGTGCCCAGAATACAACAGTTTAGAAGCATATGCGTATAAAGATATACAACATATCCCTCCAAACTGCCAATATCCCAAACCCCTCCTTTAAAGTGCAGGCATTGTACTTCCCATTTCCAGTACCCAAAAATAATCGATTTCCCTGAATCCCTTCACTAAATATTACCCTGCTCACACTCCAACAGCTCGTCAGGTCCCAAATACCATTCGTATCCATTCACTCCTATCTAACACGCTCATGCACGCTTGCTGGAAGTCCAAGCCCCTCGCCCGCAAAACCTCCTTTACCCCTTCCCTCCATCCTTTTCGAGGACGAACCCTACGCCGCCTTCCTTCCCCTAAAGATATATACGCTCTTTTTGTCAATCTACTTTGATCCATTCTCTCTAAATGACCAAACCACCTCAACAACCCCTCTTCAGTCTTCTAATACTTTTATTAACTCCACACCTTCTAATTTCCACACTCCGAATTCTCTTCATAATATTTACACCACACATCGCCCTTAGACAGGACATCTCCACTACCTCCAACCGCCTCCTCGTTGCAGCATTTACAACCCAAGCTTCACACCCATATAAGAGTGTTGGTACCACTGTACTTTCATACATTCCCTTCTTTGTCTCCGTAGATAACGTTTTTTGTCTTCACATATACCTCAATGCACCATTCACCTTTTTTCC
>NC_091320.1:11142356-11323326 GCF_038502225.1 Cherax quadricarinatus
TGCATTTTTGATGTTTTCTCCAGGATCATGTGTCCAGGAAGGAACATGTATCCCCAGGTCTTCCTCAACATCCGGTATCCTCACCTTCCCCAGGTCTGCCTCAACAACCAGTATCCTTACCTTCCCCAGGTCTGCCTCAACAACCAGTATCCTTACCTTCCCCAGGTCTGCCTCAACAACCAGTATCCTTACCTTCCCCAGGTCTGCCTCAACAACCAGTATCCTTACCTTCCCCAGGTCTGCCTCAACAACCAGTATCCTTACCTTCCCCAGGTATGCCTCAACAACCAGTATCCTTACCTTCCCCAGGTATGCCTCAACAACCAGTATCCTTACCTTCCCCAGGTCTCCCTCAACAACCAGTATCCTTACCTTCCCCAGGTCTGCCTCAACAACCAGTATCCTTACCTTCCCCAGGTCTGCCTCAACAACCAGTATCCTTACCTTCCCAAGGTCTGCCCCAACAACCGGAATCCTCACCTTCCCCAGGTCTCCCTCAACAACCAGTATCCTTACCTTCCCCAGGTCTCCCTCAACAACCAGTATCCTTACCTTCTCCAGGTCTGCCTCAACAACCAGTATCCTTACCTTCCCAAGGTCTGCCCCAACAACCGGAATCCTCACCTTCCCCAGGTCTGCCTCAACAACCAGTATCCTTACCTTCCCCAGGTCTGCCTCAACAACCAGTATCCTTACCTTCTCCAGGTCTGCCTCAACAACCAGTATCCTTACCTTCCCCAGGTATGCCTCAACAACCAGTATCCTTACCTTCTCCAGGTCTGCCTCAACAACCAGTATCCTTACCTTCCCCAGGTCTGCCTCAACAACCAGTATCCTTACCTTCCCCAGGTCTCCCTCAACAACCAGTAACCTTACCTTCTCCAGGTCTGCCTCAACAACCAGTATCCTTACCTTCCCAAGGTCTGCCCCAACAACCGGAATCCTCACCTTCCCCAGGTCTGCCTCAACAACCAGTATCCTTACCTTCCCCAGGTCTGCCTCAACAACCAGTATCCTTACCTTCTCCAGGTCTGCCTCAACAACCAGTATCCTTACCTTCCCCAGGTATGCCTCAACAACCAGTATCCTTACCTTCTCCAGGTCTGCCTCAACAACCAGTATCCTTACCTTCCCCAGGTCTGCCTCAACAACCAGTATCCTTACCTTCCCCAGGTCTCCCTCAACAACCAGTATCCTTACCTTCTCCAGGTCTGCCTCAACAACCAGTATCCTTACCTTCCCAAGGTCTGCCCCAACAACCGGAATCCTCACCTTCCCCAGGTCTGCCTCAACAACCAGTATCCTTACCTTCCCCAGGTCTGCCTCAACAACCAGTATCCTTACCTTCCCCAGGTCTGCCTCAACAACCAGTATCCTTACCTTCCCAAGGTCTGCCCCAACAACCGGAATCCTCACCTTCCCCAGGTCTGCCTCAACAACCAGTATCCTTACCTTCCCCAGGTCTGCCTCAACAACCAGTATCCTTACCTTCCCCAGGTCTGCCCCAACAACCGGAATCCTCACCTTCCCCAGGTCTGCCTCAACAACCGGTATCCTTACCTTCCCCAGGTCTGCCTCAACAACCAGTATCCTTACCTTCCCCAGGTCTGCCTCAACAACCGGTATCCTTACCTTCCCCAGGTCTGCCTCAACAACCAGTATCCTTACCTTCCCCAGGTCTGCCTCAACAACCGGTATCCTCACCTTCCCCAGGTCTGCCTCAACAACCAGTATCCTTACCTTCCCCAGGTCTGCCTCAACAACCGGTATCCTTACCTTCCCCAGGTCTGCCTCAACAACCGGAATCCTCACCTTCCCCAGGTATTCCTCAACAACCGGTATTCTTACCTTCTCTAGGTCTGCCTCAACAACCGGTATCCTCACCTTCCCCAGGTCTGCCTCAACAACCGCAATCCTCACCTTCCCCAGGTCTGCCTCAACAACCGGTATCCTCACCTTCCCCAGGTCTGCCTCAACAACCAGTATCCTTACCTTCCCCAGGTCTGCCTCAACAACCGGTATCCTCACCTTCCCCAGGTCTGCCTCAACAACCAGTATCCTTACCTTCCCCAGGTCTGCCTCAACAACCGGTATCCTTACCTTCCCCAGGTCTGCCTCAACAACCGGAATCCTCACCTTCCCCAGGTATTCCTCAACAACCGGTATTCTTACCTTCTCTAGGTCTGCCTCAACAACCGGTATCCTCACCTTCCCCAGGTCTGCCTCAACAACCAGTATCCTTACCTTCCCCAGGTCTGCCTCAACAACCGGTATCCTTACCTTCCCCAGGTCTGCCTCAACAACCGGAATCCTCACCTTCCCCAGGTATTCCTCAACAACCGGTATTCTTACCTTCTCTAGGTCTGCCTCAACAACCGGTATCCTCACCTTCCCCAGGTCTGCCTCAACAACCGCAATCCTCACCTTCCCCAGGTCTGCCTCAACAACCGGTATCCTCACCTTCCCCAGGTCTGCCTCAACAACCGGTATCCTCACCTTCCCCAGGTCTGCCTCAACAACCGCAATCCTCACCTTCCCCAGGTCTGCCTCAACAACCGGTATCCTCACCTTCCCCAGGTCTGCCTCAACAACCGGTATTCTTACCTTCTCTAGGTCAGCCTCAACAACCCCGTATCCTCACCTTCCCCAGGTCTGCCTCAACAACCGCAATCCTCACCTTCCCCAGGTCTGCCTCAACAACCGGTATCCTCACCTTCCCCAGGTCTGCCTCAACAACCGGTATCCTTACCTTCCTCAGGTCTGCCTCAACAACCGGTATCCTTACCTTCCCCAGGTATGCCTCAACAACCAGTATCCTTACCTTCCCCAGGTCTGCCTCAACAACCAGTATCCTTACCTTCCCCAGGTCTGCCTCAACAACCAGTATCCTTACCTTCCCAAGGTCTGCCCCAACAACCGGAATCCTCACCTTCCCCAGGTCTGCCTCAACAACCGGTATCCTTACCTTCCCCAGGTCTGCCTCAACAACCAGTATCCTTACCTTCCCCAGGTCTGCCTCAACAACCGGAATCCTCACCTTCCCCAGGTATTCCTCAACAACCGGTATTCTTACCTTCTCTAGGTCTGCCTCAACAACCGGTATCCTCACCTTCCCCAGGTCTGCCTCAACAACCGGCATCCTCACCTTCCCCAGGTCTGCCTCAACAACCGGTATCCTCACCTTCCCCAGGTCTGCCTCAACAACCGGTATCCTCACCTTCCCCAGGTCTGCCTCAACAACTGGTATCCTCACCTTCCCCAGGTCTGCCTCAACAACCGGTATCCTCACCTTCCCCAGGTCTGCCTCAACAACTGGTATCCTCACCTTCCCCAGGTCTGCCTCAACAACCGGTATCCTCACCTTTCCCAGGTCTGCCTCAACAACTGGTATCCTCACCTTCCCCAGGTCTGCCTCAACAACCGGTATCCTCACCTTCCCCAGGTCTGCCTCAACAACCGGTATCCTCACCTTCCCCAGGTATGCCTCAACAACCGGTATCCTGTTGTTAGGTAAGACACATATGCAACAGTTAGACAACTTTATTCCGAAACGTTTCGCCTACACAGTAGGCTTCTTCAGTCGAATACAGAAAATAGGCAGGAACAGTAGAGATGTGAAGACGATGTAATCAGTCCATCACCCTTGTAGTCGTAGAATCTGAGGTTGTCAGTCCCTCGACCTGGAGAAGTTCAGTTCCATAGTCAGGAACTATCTGAAGACCAAGCGACAGTGCGGAGACTTAAATACTGTCGGAAGGAGAGGTGCAGAGTAGTAGTAGTAGTAGTAGTAGTAGTAGTGAGAATGTAACCACTGAGAGGTCATGTCCCTCTCAGATCCAACACTTCTCACTTGAAAAGCTTGTCCAAGGTGTTTTCTGTATCAAGATGCCATGTGTTGCAGTGTCTGACAAGATGAACATCATAATGGTATACAATACCGACAGGTTGTTAGGTAAGACACATATGCAACAGTTAGACAACTTTATTCCGAAACGTTTCGCCTACACAGTAGGCTTCTTCAGTCGAATACAGAAAATAGGCAGGAACAGTAGAGATGTGAAGACGATGTAATCAGTCCATCACCCTTGTAGTCGTAGAATTTGAGGTTGTCAGTCCCTCGGCCTGGAGAAGTTCAGTTCCATAGTCAGGAACTATCTGAAGATCAAGCGACAGTGCGGAGACTTAAATACTGTCGGAAGGAGAGGTGCAGAGTAGTAGTAGTAGTAGTAGTAGTGAGAATGTAACCACTGAGAGGTCATGTCCCTCTCAGATCCAACACTTCTCACTTGAAGAAGCCTACTGTGTAGGCGAAACGTTTCGGAATAAAGTTGTCTAACTGTTGCATATGTGTCTTACCTAACAACCTGTCGGTATTGTATACCATTATGATGTTCATCTTGTCAGACACTGCAACACATGGCATCTTGGTACAGGAAACACCTTGGACAAGCTTTTCAAGTGAGAAGTGTTGGATCTGAGAGGGACATGACCTCTCAGTGGTTACATTCTCACTACTACTACTACTACTACTACTCTGCACCTCTCCTTCCGACAGTATTTAAGTCTCCGCACTGTCGCTTGATCTTCAGATAGTTCCTGACTATGGAACTGAACTTCTCCAGGCCGAGGGACTGACAACCTCAAATTCTACGACTACAAGGGTGATGGACTGATTACATCGTCTTCACATCTCTACTGTTCCTGCCTATTTTCTGTATTCGACTGAAGAAGCCTACTGTGTAGGCGAAACGTTTCGGAATAAAGTTGTCTAACTGTTGCATATGTGTCTTACCTAACAACCTGTCGGTATTGTATACCATTATGATGTTCAACCGGTATCCTCACCTTCCCCAGGTCTGCCTCAACAACCGGTATCCTCACCTTCCCCAGGTCTGCCTCAACAACCGGTATCCTCGCCTTCCCCAGGTGCACTTGTCCAGGATATTAGGTAGAATATTGGACACACACCCACATTTCTTCCTCGAATGATTCTAGCCTCTCTCTCTCTTCTTAGTTTTATGTTCGTAAGCGCAGAAAATCCCAACTCACACAGGTAAGATGTGGAAAATTCCATATTCATTTTTAATCTCTATCCAGAATTCATACACAGGCACTTCCTTTTGCTTTAATTTTAGACTGCCAACATTACATATTTCAATTATTATTACTGTAATTAAAAGTCGCTAAACCCACTAAAGTTCTTAATTTATCTCTCAGAACATTAATTTTCGTCTTGCATGTTGGAATCTACCTTGGTTAAATGTTAAAAGATATCCACTAAGTAAAATAATTTTGTGGACAAAGTGTCATCTGCAAGCAACACACAAAATTCTTCTTGGTACTCAAGGGTAAAAAACCCAACTTATCCTCGAGTTTATACACTCGTGACAACACTTTAGCTCTGGAGAGACATCTTGCTTCCGTGTGCAGAAGATTCACATACTTTGCTTCAACTTCTTTATAGTTTGGCAAACAATCGTGATTTAAGTGACATATTTTTTGTGTAGTTCAACATTTTTACAACTTTGTCTAGTACAGCCTTGAACTGTTGCATAAAAACGGGTATTAAGTCTGAAGTAACACATACAGAGTCTGTTTGGATAGAATTTTCAGAGGGGCATGAAAAACTGATTTTAGGAGTGATATACCGTCCCTCAAACTTAGATAGGGACCAAGGGAGACTACTATGGGAGGAAATTGTTAAGGCCACAAGGCACGATAATGTAGTAATTCTAGGAGACTTTAACTTTAGTCATATTGATTGGAATTTCTTGACTGGGAATTTAGAATCATACGACTTCTTAGAAGTAGTTCAGGATTGTTTTTTGAAGCAGTTTGTGACAGAACCTACAAGGGGAAATAACCTGCTTGACTTAGTTATGGCAAACAATGAATCCCTTGTTAATAATTTAGAAATTTCAGAGGAACTGGGTGCTAGCGACCACAAATCAATTACATTTAGCATTGAATGGAAGTACGATAGTAGCGATAACTCAGTAACAGTCCCAGATTTTCGCTTAGCAGATTACGATGGGCTTAGAGAACACTTATCATCTGTTGACTGGGGAAACGAAGTGAGCTATCAATATGACAGTTTTCTGAACACTATACATGCTGCTCAAAGAACGTTTATCCCATATAAAGAAATTAGATCAAATAGAAATGACCCAAAATGGATGAATAATAGGCTCAAATATCTACTAGGGCATAAGAAAGGAATTTATAGGCATATCAAAAGAGGTGAGGGTCATCTTATGAATCAGTATATTGACATTAAGAGGGACATTAAAAAGGGGATAAGAAAAGCTAAAAGGGACTATGAAATTAAAGTTACTAGGGATTCTAAAACTAACCCAAAAAGTTTTTTCCAGGTCTATAGAACAAAAGTTAGAGATAAGATAGGTCCCCTTAAAAATAACTATGGGCACCTTACTGACAAAGAGAATGAAATGTGCTCGATTTTTAATAATTATTTTCTCTCAGTTTTTACACAGGAAGACACTAACAATATTCCAGTAATTAATTTTTATAGTGGGCTAGAAGAAGATAAATAATGTAACATCACAGTCACTAGTGAAATGGTTGTGAAGCAGATAGACAGACAGAAGCAAAATAAGTCGCCGGGTCCTGATGAGGTTTTTTCAAGGGTTCTTAAGGAATGCAAAATGGAACTCTGTGAACCATTAACTAATATTTTTAATTTATCTCTTCAAACAGGTGTAGTGTCTGATATGTGGAAGATGGCTAATGTAATTCCTATTTTTAAAACAGGGGACAAGTCGTTACCGTCAAATTACCGCCCAATAAGCCTGACCTCAATTGTAGGCAAATTACTAGAGTCAATTATAGCTGAGATTATAAGAAGCCATCTCGATAAGCATAGCTTGATTAATGATACTCAGCATGGATTCACAAGAGGCCGGTCTTGTCTAACTAATTTATTAACTTTCTTCAGTAAAGCTTTTGAGGCTGTTGACCACGATAAAGAATTTGATATTATTTACTTAGATTTTAGTAAGGCTTTTGATAGAGTTCCGCACCATAGACTGTTAAAGAAAGTGGCAGCTCATGGCACTGGGGGAAAAGTGCTCTCGTGGATCGAGTCATGGCTCACTGACAGGAAGCAGAGATTGTCCATAAATGGGGTTAAATCCGAGTGGGGATCTGTAACAAGTGGCGTTCCACAGGGATCAGTCTTGGGCCCGTTGTTGTTTATAATATATATCAATGATCTTGATGAGGGAATTACTAGTGATATGAGCAAATTCGCCGATGACACAAAGATAGGTAGGATAATTGATTCAAACGTAGATGTTATGGAACTTCAGGAGGATTTAAACAAACTCTATTCTTGGTCAGAAAAGTGGCAGATGCAGTTCAATGTAGATAAATGCAAGGTTCTGAAGCTCGGGAGTGCCCATAACCCTAGTACTTAGAAGTTACATGATGTAGAACTTAGCCATACAGATTACGAAAAGGACTTGGGGGTTATGGTAAGCAGCAACCTTAAACCAAGACAGCAATACCTAAGCGTACGTAATAAGGCAAATAGATTACTGGGATTTATATCAAGAAGTGTAAGCAACAGAAGTCCAGAGGTCATACTGCAGCTTTATACATCATTAGTAAGGCCTCACCTAGATTATGCAGCTCAGTTCTGGTCTCCATATAACAGAATGGACATAAATTCGTTAGAAAACATTCAGCGTAGGATGACTAAATTAATACATAGCATTAGAAATCTTCCTTATGAAGAAAGATTGAAGACTCTTAAGTTACATTCACTTGTTAGACGAAGAATGAGGGGAGACCTGATCGAAGTGTATAAGTGGAAGATTGGTATTAATAAAGGGGATATTAATAAGGTCTTGAGGATGTCTCTCCAAGACAGAACCCGCAGTAATGGATTTAAATTAGATAAGTTTAGATTTAGAAAGGACATAGGAAAGTATTGGTTTGGAAATAGGGTAGTTGATGAGTGGAACAGTCTACCCAGTTGGGTTATTGAGGCTGGGACTTTGGGTAGTTTCAAATTTAGGTTGGATAAGTACATGAGTGGGAGGGGTTGGATTTGAGTGGGACTTTCACATCAGAGCTTATTTCTTGGGTAGCATTGAAAATTGGGTTGGGCAAATGTTTTGTTAGTGGGATGAATTGTAAAGGACCTGCCTAGTATGGGCCAACAGGCCTTCTGCAGTGTTCCTCCTTTCTTATGTTCTTATATTATGTTCTTATGTTCTTACTGCTGATTGTTGTTGCAAGCAACACCTCACGATGGAGAAAGTAATGTTTTGTTATGACTTCACTGTTTTCTTTCTTCACTGATGATACATATACTTACACTGGACCAACTATTAATGGAGCAGCGTCCGTACAAATTCCTGCACAGGATTTCAAATACAAAAGAACAGCTTCCAAGTACTTAATGGAGTGAGTATATCTTTGCCTGTTGTTTATAAATTAATTCATTTATAATTAATAAAATTTGGGAAGAATTTAATGGCTGTTAGGAAGAATTATAACTTTGTTGGGAGTGGTGTTGTTGCGTGGAGAATTAATGATCTGAAGAGCTCTTTTCTTGCAATCTTTGATGAAAAAGGGAGGAAAATGTAAATCAGTGAAGGTTTGATGAATGTATGTACATTCCTCGTCAAGAAACTCAGGACTACAAATTCGGAACGCTCTTAGGAAAAACCCGATGATGATACCTCTTTTGGTCTTAGTATCTTGACTGGAAAAGAAGTGCGTGAGATTATTTTTATTGGTACGTTTCCGATAAACTTGAAATCTTAGGTTGTTGTCTACTTTGTGAATGAGGACGTCAAGGAAAGGTACCTTGTCATTGGACTCATTGGACTCTTTTTCTAGTGTAAACTGGATCGCCGGTTCAACTGCGTTGAGCATTGCCTGTAGATTCCGTACATCAAAACGTTTGGGAGTTATTACGAGGACGTCGTCCACGTAACGTAACCAAGTGACGCTTGAAGGGATGATGTTTTCGAAGTGTTCAGACTCTAGGTGTTCCATGTATAAGTTGGCTAAGACGGCACTGATGGGGAACCCCATTCCCATGTCGTAGGTTTGTTTGTAGAGCTTGTTATTGGAAGAAAAACAGTTGAAATTAACACAAAGTTCAATCAAGTCAACAAAATCTCCGGGAGGTAGAGGAAGATTAAGGTCCTGATTGACTTTACGTCGTAGAACCTCGATGGCTTTTGTGGTAGGTACTTTAGTGAAGAGGGAAGTCACGTCCATACTGTTTTTAAGGTCCTGATTGACTTTACGTCGTAGAACCTCGATGGCTTTTGTGGTAGGTACTTTAGTGAAGAGGGAAGTCACGTCCAAACTGCTTAGTTTCTTGTTACGGATGGAGAGGTTTCGGATGCGGTTGAGAAGGTCGCCTGAATGTTTAAGATGAGCGGGGCTGATGGTCCCCAGAAGGCAGGAAAGATGTTTGGCAAGAACTCCGGCTAGTTTGTGTGGTGCACTGCCTATACCTGACGTGACTGGTCTGAGAGGAATATTATGTTTATGGGTGTTGGGTAAACCATTCATGTGTGTTGGTCGAGGATTGCTGGGTAACAAGTATAGAAGTTTCTTCCCTTCTCTAGTGCGTTTGAGTATTTGTCTGGTTTAGCATAGAAAATCTTTGGTGAGTGTCTCCCACTGTCGAGTGCTGATGGGTTCGTATGCAGACTGATCATTCAAAAGGTCCATCATTTTGGTGCTGTAGTCACTGGTGTTGAGTATGACGACTCCACCTCCTTTGTCGGCGGTGGTGACGATAATGTTGGGGTCGTTAGCGAGGTCCTAGAGGGCAGTAATATATCGTCTAGGAAGATTAGAAGAAGGTTCACATAAAGCTGCAGTGAGAATGCCCTGTATATAACCCTTCTGGAAGTTGTTGTCACTGTGTCTATGGTTCCTGGTAACTAGGTTGAGTTGATAGGTTTGCGTATGTTGGTGGTACATATATATAAATATATATATATATATATATATATATAGATATATATATATATATATATATATATATATATATATATATATATATATATATATAACCAGAACAAAATCCAAGCACCACGAACCAGTCAATGTAGGTGAAAGAGCAAGAAACCTCGACACCCGCCTCAATGAACGTATTAACGCATGGAGGAACGATAACTTGAACAACGCCTGTGTACAACAGCGAAATTCCACCAATCATCTCATAAAGTTCAGGGACGCCTAACTAGTGGCCAAAGAAACTAATTTCCGCAGACGCAAGTTCCTAATACAATTAAACAAAACAAAGGCAGCTTCACCATCTCTGAAGTCCTAACAAGAAACTTCCTGAAAACAGTAAACCCTGCCATCACATAGTCTCTCCTGTTAATACTACACAAGTACATTACAGAAAATGAACATTGAAACAGGCCTTCTCTGTCCAGCCTCCAATAGAAATATTTGTCTAACCTATTTTTATGTTTCCCAAGAAATAGCTTTTACATCCTTTTACTCAAGTGTAAGTTAGTTAATTGTTCTAACATATTGTATTACTAATACTACTACTGCTACTACAACTTATATCACTACTACTACTACCACTAGTATTGCACCTCACTCTGAGCCTATATATACCCTCTGTGTCCATGCACTGTTTGTAACGGCTTGACAAAGCTCCTGGAGAGCGAAACGTTGCCACAATAAAATGTCACATTAGCTGCCCTTGTATCCTTTTACTATACATATTGTCGGTAATTCTATCAACATTATTACAATTTGTAATAATAAGGTCAGGTAAGTTTTCTCAGGTTCTTTTGGCACAAAATAATTTTTATATTAACATAAATGTAAAAATATATCTTTAAATGCAAAGAGAAAATTTTAGAAAGGACTTAATTTTCAATGACTGCTTGCTAATTGTGTGTGTATATATATATATATATATATATATATATATATATATATATATATATATATATATATATATATATATATATATATATATATATATATATATCTGTGTGTGTGTGTGTGTGTGTGTGTGTGTGTGTGTGTGTGTGTGTGTGTGTGTGTGTGTGTGTGTGTGTGTGTGTGTGTGTGTGTGTGCGTGTACTCACCTAGTTGTACTCATCTAGTTGAGGTTGCGGGGGTCGAGTCCGAGCTCCTGGCCCCGCCTCTTCACTGATCGCTACTAGGTCACTCTCCCTGAGCCGTGAGCTTTATCATACCTCTGCTTAAAGCTATGTATGGATCCTGCCTCCACTACATCGCTTCCCAAACTATTCCACTTACTGACTACTCTGTGGCTGAAGAAATACTTCCTAACATCCCTGTGATTCATCTGTGTCTTCAGCTTCCAACTGTGTCCCCTTGTTACTGTGTCCAATCTCTGGAACATCCTGTCTTTGTCCACCTTGTCAATTCCTCTCAGTATTTTGTATGTCGTTATCATGTCCCCCCTATCTCTCCTGTCCTCCAGTGTCGTCAGGTTGATTTCCCTTAACCTCTCCTCGTAGGACATACCTCTTAGCTCTGGGACTAGTCTTGTTGCAAACCTTTGCACTTTCTCTAGTTTCTTCACGTGCTTGGCTAGGTGTGGGTTCCAAACTGGTGCCGCATACTCCAATATGGGCCTAACGTACACGGTGTACAGGGTCCTGAATGATCCCTTATTAAGATGTCGGAATGCTGTTCTGAGGTTTGTGTGTGTGTGTGTGTGTTGGTGTATTGTATATATATATATATATATATATATATATATATATATATATATATATATATATATATATATATATATATATATAAAGAGGTCTTTGTGGCATTTATGGATTTGGAAAAGGCGTTTGACAGGGTGGATAGGGGGGCAATGTGGCAGATGTTGCAGGTGTATGGTGTAGGAGGTAGGTTACTGAAAGCAGTGAAGACTTTTTACGAGGATAGTGAGGCTCAAGTTAGAGTATGTAGGAAAGAGGCAAATTATTTCCCAGTAAAAGTAGGCCTTAGACAAGGATGTGTGATGTCACCGAGGTTGTTTAATATATTTATAGATGGGTAGTAAGAGAAGTAAATGCGAGGGTCTTGGCAAGAGGCGTGGAGTTAAAAGATAAAGAATCACACATAAAGTGGGAGTTGCCACAGTTGCTCTTTGCTGATGACACTGTGCTCTTTGGAGATTCTGAAGAGAAGTTGCAGAGATTGGTGGATGAATTTGGTAGGGTATGCAAAAGAAGAAAATTAAAAGTGAATACAGGAAAGAGTAAGGTTATGAGGATAACAAAAAGATTAGGTGATGAAAGATTGGATATCAGATTGGAGGGAGAGGGTATGGATGAGGTGAATGTATTCAGATATTTGGGAGTGGACGTGTCAGCGGATGGGTCTATGAAAGATGAGGAGAATCATAGAATTGATGAGGGGAAAAGGGTGAGTGGTGCACTTAGGAGTCTGTGGAGACAAAGAACTTTGTCCTTGGAGGCAAAGAGGGGAATGTATGAGAGTATAGTTTTACCAACGCTCTTATATGGGTGTGAAGCATGGATGATGAATGTTGCAGCGAGGAGAAGGCTGGAGGCAGTGGAGATGTCATGTCTGAGGGCAATATGTGGTGTGAATATAATGCAGAGAATTCGTAGTTTGGAAGTTAGGAGGAGGTGCCGGATTACCAAAACTGTTGTCCAGAGGGCTGAGGAAGGGTTGTTGAGGTGGTTCGGACATGTAGAGAGAATGGAGAGAAACAGAATGACTTCAAGAGTGTATCAGTCTGTAGTGGAAGGAAGGCGGGGTAGGGGTCGGCCTAGGAAAGGTTGGAGGGAAGGGGTAAAGGAGGTTTTGTGTGCGAGGGGCTTGGACTTCCAGCAGGCATGCTTGAGCGTGTTTGATAGGAGTGAATGGAGACAAATGGTTTTTAATACTTGACGTGCTGTCGGAGTGTGAGCAAAGTAACATTTATGAAGGGGTTCAGGGAAACCGGCAGGCCGGACTTGAGTCCTGGAGATGGGAAGTACAGTGCCTGCACTCTGAAGGAGGGGTGTTAATGTTGCAGTTTAAAAACTGTAGTGTAAAGCACCCTTCTGGCAAGACAGTGATGGAGTGAATGATGGTGAAAGTTTTTCTTTTTTGGGTCACCCTGCGTTGGTGGGAATCGGCCAGTGTGATAATAATAATAATATATATATATATATATATATATATATATATATATATATATATATATATATATATATATATATATATATCTATATATATATATATATATATATATATATATATATATGTCGTGCCGAATAGGCAGAACTTGCGATCTTGGCTTAAATAGCAACGTTCATCTTGCCATATAGGACAAGCGAAAATTTGTGTATGCAATAATTGTGTATAATTGTTTTGCTGAACAGTACCTGCCTCAAAGCCCCTCAACGTATCCGCCATTATGGTTATACTGCACTACAGTCCCCCTATGATCCCCACGATGGGGTTGCCATCCTTGTCAATTCCAACATAAAACACGAATTTCTTCCAATCCCTTTTATTCACCTACACTGTCTTGCGGTCAGAATACACACCCACCTTGGCCCCTTTATCTTTTTCACCACTTATGCTCGCCCAAACACTATTCTCAACATACACGATCTTTCCTTAGTCTTCAACTACACCAACACACCAACATACCTACTAGCTGACATGAATGCCAAACACACCGCCTTTCATCACACCAGTAACAACCAATTTGGTCACCAATTACTCAACTTCACAAACCATAAACACCTAATTCATCTCGGCCCAGACTTTAATACCTTCTACAACAACACGGGCCAAGGCAAACCAGACATCATTCTGGCAAACCGGGCCAGCTCTTTATTTCAACACTACATCTCACCTGGCCCTATTACAGGCTCTGATCACATCCCAGTCATCTTACACATCTCCTCCAACCCTATCCTCATTCCAACCACACCTTCCTTCTCCTACAAGAACGCTGACTGGGATGCTTTCAAACAACAGACAATATTAACCTCACCTATGACTACAACAACAAACCTATCTCTGACATCGATACTCAACTTGATCTCATCCAGGACACCATTACACAAGTAGCCAACATCGCAATACCAAAGAAAACTCACACCACTCGATATTCCTTCAAACCGTCACTCAGAACAAGAAGACGAATTATCTGCTACCACAACCGCTTCCTCTACAACACACATAGATTTAATCAAGTCCGATTAGATCTCACTTATCTTAGAAACAACATTTTACACAGCCTAGACTAAAACCACAACAATCACTGGTCACAACTAATACAACAAGCAGACAAACAGCGCACAGAGGCACAACTCCCACCAACAAATTCAAACACATCACCCACAACAACACACACATCTCAGACCCGCAGGCTGCTACCAGTATCTTCAAACACATCTGGGAGAACATCTTCCACCCTCACCCACCTCACCCTAACGTTATTCAACACATTCAGAACATAGAACACTGGAACACTGCACACACACAAGAAACAACACCATATAGCCACATACATCTAGACTCTCTTACCTCCTCCCAAGAACTCGACACTCCTTTGACCAACACAGACTCTCCTCAGACACCTTCCTCCCTAGGCTCCTGGTGCCTCTGGCCTAAACCATATTCTCCTAAAACACATTCCTGACTCTATCATTACCGCCTACACAAACCTCCTCATTGCCTCCCTTGCCTCTGGATACTTCCCTTCCCTCTTCAAAGCTGCTACTGCTATCCTCCTTCCTAAACCCAATAAAGACCACTCTGACCCTAGAAACTATCGCCCTATCAGCCTCCTCGAAACTTTAGGAAAACTCTTTGAAAAACTCATTAATCATCGCCTTCGCAGATACCTGGAACACAATTCTCTACTTTCTGATGGCCAGTTTGGCTTCAGAACACACAGATCCACACAGGATGCCATTAACATCATTCTCAACTACATCCACATAAACACAAAACAAAGAAACAGGACAGCCCTGGTTGCAAAGGACGTTGAAAAAGCTTTTGACACTATCTGGCACGAAGGGCTCAAGTACAAACTCTGCACTAACTTCAACCTGCCTCTCACTACTCGTAAACACCTCTGCAACTTCCTAGACGGCCGTACCATGAGAATAAAATTCCAAGGCTGTTACTCTGACTACTTCACACTAAATGCCGGAGTACCCCAGGGATCTGTCCTCTCCCCTACCCTCTACATTTTATACACTAACGACATTCCAACACCTGTATACCACAACTCCATCACACTAGCCTATGCAGACGACATTACACAACTTATCACTCATGCCAATATAGATACACTCACACACAAAACACAAAATGAGGTCGACAGGATAGCCATCTGGGAACAAATATGGAGGATCAAAACCAATGCAGTTAAATCCAGCATTACATATTTTAACTACAGGAAACGTAATCCTCCATTACCTGTCGAGCTCAGAACAGCTGACACCCGCACTTACATCCCCATCACACAATCTGTCACTGTTCTTGGCGCTAATCTTGACTACCTTCTTCGTTTACATGGACACATTCACTCAAGGCATGCAATAGCTAGTAAGGCCCTTGCGGGCCTCTACAAGCTGAAACATGCTTCTCAACGCACCAAACTACACCTCTACAAATCCCTAATACGTCCTCTGATAACTTACTCTCCTCTAGCCCTCTCTCTTGCAGCAAAAACAAACTTTCTTAAACTGCAGCGTGTCCAGAACAAGGCGCTGCGCTGGATGCTTGATGTCAGATGGGAGGACTTTGCCACAAGCGAGTCTCTCCATGCCCACTTAATCTGTACTGGAAGACGCTCAGTGACAGACAGATAGACAAACTTGAGACACGACATGACTACTGGACCTCTCTCTTTGACGAAGACATTCGCAGACCCACAAACCAACACAACCTTTTCTGAAAGTTAAGACACATGTGCAACATCTGGAAATCTTTATTGTAGACGTTTCGCCATCCAGTGGCTTTATCAATACAGATTCTAGGACACAATAGGAAGACAGTAGAACTATATACAAAAGATGAGGTAATCAGTCCCTCAGCCTTGGAGTTAGTGTTCACAGCATCGTGGTGGAGGAGAATATTCTCCTCCACCACGGTGCTGTGAACACTAACTCCAAGGCTGAGGGATTGATTACCTCATCTTTTGTATATAGTTCTACTGTCTTCCTATTATGTCCTAGAATCTGTATTGATAAAGCCACTGGATGGCGAAACGTCTACAATAAAGATTTCCAGATGTTGCACATGTGTCTTAACTTTCATATTGTCGGTATTTTATACCTTTCTTGCACAACCTTTTCTACTCCTTGCATGATCCTGCTCCTAACCCTATTTACAAATAACCTTGGATTCGCTGACAGGTACCTTCCATGACAGGTACCATTCTCTGACCCACATTCGCCTTAGCTTTTGGGTTAAGACATGACCCAGTTCTACACTCCTCTCTAGCGTTAAACGTCGCATGTCCCTTCCTCCCCGCTCACCCCACCGGAGTCCCAACAGAAGAGGCTGAATTTCTCTTCTCAATATCTGTCCCACGATCGCATTCGCTGTTCGGTTAAGCCCTGGCTCTATTTCTACGACTAAAAACACTCCTCTCCAGCACTATTCTTCGTCTGTCCCGTCTTCCCCGCTCATCCCATTTGGGATCTTACCTGAACTTTCGTTCGTTCGTTCGTTGCACTGTTTGTAACGGCTTGACAAAGCTCCTGGAGAGCGAAACGTTGCCACAATAAAATGTCACATATAGCTGCCCTTGTGTCCTTTTACTATACATATTGTCTGTAATTCTATCAACATTATTACAATTTGTAATAATAAGGTCAGGTAAGTTTTCTCAGGTTCTTTTGGCACAAAATATTTTTTATATTAACATAAATGTAAAAATATATCTTTAAATGCAAAGAGAAAATTTTAGAAAGGACTTAATTTTCAATGACTGCTTGCTAATTGTGTGTGTATATATATATATATATATATATATATATATATATGTGTGTGTGTGTGTGTGTGTGTGTGTGTGTGTGTGTGTGTGTGTGTGTGTGTGTGTGTGTGTGTGTGTGTGTGTGTGTGTGTGTGCGTGTGTTTGTTGAGTATTAAATTATTGTAAACAAATCTAAAATATATTTAGTTGGGTTAGGCTAAAATAAATTGTTGTTATAATAAGGTTAGGTAAGTTTTCTAAGATTCTTTTGGAGCAAAATTAAAAAAATTTACATTAAAATTATTGAAAAAAATATATCTTTAAACGTATATCAACGCTCTTGTATTGGTGTGAGACATGGGTTGTAAATGTTGTAATAAGGAGAAGGCTGGAGGCAGTGTAGATGTCATAGCTGAGGGCAAAGTGTGGTGTGAATATAATACAGAGAATCCGTTGTTCGGAGATTAGGAGGAAGTGTGGGATTACCAAAACTATTATCCAGAGGGCTGAGGAGGGGTTATTAAGATGGTTTTTGACATGTAGAGAGGGTGGAAAGAAATAGAATGACTTCGAGAGTATACCGTTCTGTAGTGGAGGGAAGGCGGGGTAGAGTTCGGCCTAGGAAAGGTTGGAGGGACGGGGTAAAGGAGGTTTTGTGTGCGAGGAGCTTGGACTTCCAGCAAGCGTGCGTGAGCGTGTTAGGCAGGAGCGAATGGAGACAAATGTTTTTTAGGGCTTGACGTGCTGTTGGAGTGTAAGCAAGGTAACATTTATGAAGGGATTCAGGGAAACCGGCAGGCCGGACTTGAGTCCTGGAGATGGGAAGTACAGTGCCTGCACTCTGAAGGAGGGGTGTTAATGCTGCAGTTTTAATTAAAAGTGTGGTGCAGGCATGCCTCTGGCAAGACAGTGATGGAGTGAATAATAATGAAAGTTTTTCTTTTTCTGGCCACCCTGCCTTGGTGGGAAACGGCCAATGTGTTAATAAAAAAAATAAAAGAATTAATTAAAAAAACCTATGGTCTCATGGTGGTCAAGCTGAGAGAGAGATTCCTTTTGGGTGGACCAGGTTTCCAGGCTACCCGGGTGGATGTATTTACTGGGCGCAGATATTTGTGTCCTCCCCTGTTATTACATCTACCTGTATATATATTGATATTATAGTACTTGTGTTGTAATATATGGGCAGTCCTGCATGAAGTTGCCACATATGAAAAGTTAAGTTCTTCTCTGAGAAAATACTGTGTTTGTAAGTATAGAGAACATTATTACACATGAGTGCTGAGAGTGTATGCGAGTGAAGAGCACATTATTAAACATTAATAGTGTTGAGAATGAATGTGAGTGTAGTGATGTGAAGTGTCAGGTGAGGAATGGTGAAGTTGACTGCTGAGAAGAGGTTGCATTTGAGGAAGAGCTGCCCAGGATGGGCCGGTAGGACTGCTGCTATTTAGGATGATGAAGAACAAGTTTCCTGGCAAGAGGTTCAGCTATGATGTAAAAGCTGTTTTCTGTTTTCTTCCCTGGCGATGAGTCTTGCGTCACTGTAGTTTATTAAAAGGTTGCGGGAGTTTCAGTGTAAAACTCAGTTGTTCCTCAAGTCGTTCATTCTGCTGGCGTACTGGTGTTCCGAAATACGTGTTTGGAGGTCTCACGATGTTTCGCTCTTGGATAATTGGTTGCAATCGTTGCAAGGAATTACGAATACCACGGCAGTGTGTTGAACCTGGTGGTGTAGGTGGATGTAGAGGTAGATACTTGGAATGCGATATTGGAAAAGATGTTGGAAACGTGTTTTTCCCTGAGTTAGTGGGGAGGTCTATGTATCTTCTCTGGGTGGTATCATGTCTGGGTGAGATGTTATATTCACAGTGTCTGCAGTCTCTGATGAAGTGACTAGCATAATGAAGTTTGAAAAACACTTGTTCAGTGAAAGGGTATTCTTCCTCAAGGAATTCACTACTGCAGATTTGGAGGGCGCGAAGGAAGGAGACTATGATTACGCCACAATTAATTTTGGTGTCGCGGTGAGAGTAGAAGTGAAGAAGATCGTGTTAGTTGGTCGGGTTTCAGTAGACTTTAAAACGAAGCTTTTACAACATAGCTGAACCTCTTGCCAGGAACGTCTTTATTGTTATCCTAAATAGCAAGAAACCTACTAGCCCATGCCGGGCAGGTCCTTCTCAAATCCAACTTCTCAGCGATCAACTTCAACATTTCTTACCTGACCCTTCACGTTACTATATTTGTGACTTGATAAATCCCACTGTGCGGGCGAAACATTGTTAGTAACGGCTCGCATTATACAACATGTGTGTCACCTTTTCCATCGTGTCGGTATTATCATATATTTTTGTTTATTATGACACTGGCCGATTCCCACCAAGGCAGGGTGGCCCGAAAAAGAAAAACTTTCACCATCATTCACTCTATCACTGTCTTGCCAGAAGGGTGCTTTACACTACAGTTTTTAAACTGCAACATTAACACCCCTCCTTCAGAGTGCAGGCACTGTACTTCCCATCTCCAGGACTCAAGTCCGGCCTGCCGGTTTCCCTGAACCCTTTCATAAATGTTACTTTGCTCACACTCCAACAGCACGTCAAGTATTAAAAACCATTTGTCTCCATTCACTCCTATCAAACACGCTCACGCACACCTGCTGGAAGTCCAAGCCGCTCTCACACAAAACCTCCTTTACCCCCTCCCTCCAACCTTTCCTAGGCCGACCCCTACCCCGCCTTCCTTCCACTACAGACTGATACACTCTTGAAGTCATTCTGTTTCGCTCCATTCTCTCTACATGTCCGAACCACCTCAACAATCCTTCCTCAGCCCTCTGGACAACAGTTTTGGTAATCCCGCACCTCCTCCTAACTTCCAAACTACGAATTCTCTGCATTATATTCACACCACACATTGCCCTCAGATATGACATCTCCACTGCCTCCAGCCTTCTCCTCGCTGCAACATTCATCACCCATGCTTCACACCCATATAAGAGTGTTGGTAAAACTATACTCTCATACATTCCCCTCTTTGCCTCCATGGACAAAGTTATTTGTCTCCACAGACTCCTAAGTGCACCACTCACCCTTTTCCCCTCATCAATTCTATGATTC
Source organism: Cherax quadricarinatus (assembly GCF_038502225.1). Classification (NCBI taxonomy): domain Eukaryota; kingdom Metazoa; phylum Arthropoda; class Malacostraca; order Decapoda; family Parastacidae; genus Cherax; species Cherax quadricarinatus. Next base: position 11,162,421 of record NC_091320.1, read on the forward strand.
ACCTCATCCTTCATAGACCCATCCGCTGACACGTCCACTCCCAAATATCTGAATACATTCACCTCCTCCATACTCTCTCCCTCCAATCTGATATCCAATCTTTCATCACCTAATATTTTTGTTATCCTCATAACCTTACTCTTTCCTGTATTCACTTTTAATTTTCTTCTTTTGCACACCCTACCAAATTCATCCACCAATCTCTGCAACTTCTCTTCAGAATCTCCCAAGAGCACAGTGTCATCAGCAAAGAGCAACTGTGACAACTCCCACTTTATGTGTGATTCTTTATCTTTTAACTCCACGCCTCTTGCCAAGACCCTCGCATTTACTTCTCTTACAACCCCATCTATAAATATATTAAACAACCACGGTGACATCACACATCCTTGTCTAAGGCCTACTTTTACTGGGAAATAATTTCCCTCTTTCCTATGTACTTGAGCCTCACTATCCTCGTAAAAACTCTTCACTGCTTTCAGTAACCTACCTCCTACACCATACACTTGCAACATCTGCCACATTGCCCCCCCATCCACCCTGTCATACGCCTTTTCCAAATCCATAAATGCCACAAAGACCTCTTTAGCCTTATCTAAATACTGTTCACTTATATGTTTCACTGTGAACACTTGGTCCACACACCCCCTACCTTTCCTAAAGCCTCCTTGTTCATCTGCTATCCTATTCTCCGTCTTTCTTTTAATTCATTCAATTATAACTCTACCATACACTTTACCAGGTAAACTCAACAGACTTATCCCCCTATAATTTTTGCACTCTCTTTTGTCCCCTTTGCCTTTATACAAAGGAACTATGCATGCTCTCTGCCAATCCCTAGGTACCTTACCCTCTTCCATACATTTATTAAATAATTGCACCAACCACTCCAAAACTATATCCCCACCTGCTTTTAACATTTCTATCTTTATCCCATCAATCCCGGCTGCCTTACCCCCTTTCATTTTACCTACTGCCTCACGAACTTCCCCCACACTCACAACTGGCTCTTCCTCACTCTTACAAGATGTTATTCCTCCTTGCCCTATACACGAAATCACAGCTTCCCTATCTTCATCAACATTTAACAATTCCTCAAAATATTCCCTCCATCTTCCCAATACCTCTAATTCTCCATTAATAACTCTCCTCTCCTATTTTTAACTGACAAATCCATTTGTTCTCTAGGCTTCCTTAACTTGTTAATCTCACTCCAAAACTTTTTCTTATTTTCAACAAAATTTGTTGATAACATCTCACCCACTCTCTCATTTGCTCTCTTTTTACATTGCTTCACCAGTCTCTTAACCTCTCTCTTTTTCTCCATATACTCTTCCCTCCTTGCATCACTTCTACTTTGTAAAAACTTCTCATATGCTAACTTTTTCTCCCTTACTACTCTCTTTACATCATCATTCCACCAATCGCTTCTCTTCCCTCCCGCACCCACTTTCCTGTAACCACAAACTTCTGCTGAACACTCTAACACTACATTTTTAAACCTACCCCATACCTCTTCAACCCCATTGCCTATGCTCTCATTAGCCCATCTATCCTCCAATAGCTGTTTATATCTTTCCCTAACTGCCTCCTCTTTAAGTTTATAAACCTTCACCTATCTCTTCCCTGATGCTTCTATTCTCCTTGTATCCCAGCTACCTTTTACTCTCAGTGTAGCTACAACTAGAAAGTGATCTGATATATCTGTGGCCCCTCTATAAACATGTACATCCTGAAGTCTACTCAACAGTCTTTTATCTACCAATACATAATCCAACAAACTACTGTCATTTAGCCCTACATCATATCTTGTATACTTATTTATCCTCTTTTTCTTAAAATATGTATTACCTATAACTAAACCCCTTTCTATACAAAGTTCAATCAAAGGGCTCCCATTATCATTTACACCTGTCACCCCAAACTTACCTACCACACCCTCTCTAAAAGTTTCTCCTACTTTAGCATTCAGGTCCCCTACCACAATTACTCTCTCACTTGGTTCAAAGGCTCCTATACATTCACTTAACATCTCCCAAAATCTCTCTCTCTCCTCTGCATTCCTCTCTTCTCCAGGCGCATACACGCTTATTATGACCCACTTCTCGCATCCAACCTTTACTTTAATCCACATAATTCTTGCATTTACACATTCATATTCTCTTTTCTCCTTCCATAACTGATCATTCAACATTACTTCTACCCCTTCCTTTGCTCTAACTCTCTCAGATACTCCAGATTTAATCCCATTTATTTCCCCCCACCGAAACTCCCCTACCCCCTTCAGCTTTGTTTCGCTTAGGGCCAGGACATCCAACTTCTTTTCATTCATAACATCAGCAATCATCTGTTTCTTGTCATCCGCACTACATCCACGCACATTTAAGCATCCCAGTTTTATAAAGTTTTTCTTCTTCTCTTTTTTAGTAAATGTCTACAGGAGAAGGGGTTACTAGCCCATTGCTCCCGGCATTTTAGTCGCCTCATACGACACGCATGGCTTACGGAGGAAAGATTCTTTTCCACTTCCCCATGGACAATAGAAGAAATAAAGAAGAACAAGAGCTATGTAGAAAAAGGAGAAAAACCTAGATGTATGTATATATATATGCATGAGCATGTCTTTGAAGTGTGACCAAAGTGTAAGTTGAAGTATCAAGATATCCCTGTTATCTAGCGTGTTTATGAGACAGAAAAAGACACCAGCAATCCTACCATCATGCAAAACAGTTACAGGTTTCTGTTTCACAGTCATCTGGCAGGACGGTAGTACTTCCCTGGATGGTTGCTGTCTACCATTTATCTCTATATTATGTTAATAGCTTATTAGCATAATGTAACATAATATTACAAAAAATATTGACATAATATGTCAAAACATAACATATCAAAGCAGAATATAACTACTCTCCCTCCCAAGAAAAAATAACAGTGTAAAACAACAGGAAGCATGGTGGTCAAGTTGGGTCATCGTGAGATAAAGTGTGTTGGGTTACCAGGTCAAGTGTGTTGGGTCACCAGGTCAAGTCTCCCTGGAATAGTTCTAACTCACTTCTGAACGTCGTCAATGTGTAATGGTTGATGCATCTTACGGACACAATATTACCCATTAAGTTTAGATTGTGAGACGGCACACTTGTCACTATAGTAAAATAGTTAAAACACTTGGAATCGTTGGGATCAGTTCCATAACTAATAAATGAATCTTCTCATATATTTAAATAAAGATGTGTGATGTTACTGTGAAGTCAGGATGTGTGAAGTCACTGAGTCTCAGTGATGTGTGATGCTGCGAATCTAGGACAATGTCACTGAGAGTCTTAGTTAAAGATGTGATGTCACTATTTATCTTAGACGAGGATGTGTGACGTCATTTTCGTCTGAACAAAGGACACTGTATACAGAGCAAAGTTTCACGTATAGGCATTGTGTCGCTCAAGATACAGCTTACCTTGATCTACCTCTCTATTGTTTATATAATAATAATAATAATAATAGTAATAATAATAATAATAATAATAATAATAATAATAATAATAATAATAAACATACTATGTATAGAAAGCCTCTGTTTATACAGGTCATTTCAGGCAACAACATCCATCTTGGTGGACAGGAGCAGCAGGTGTAAAGAAACATGTTCAAGTGTAAAGGAAGCTCTTGTTCACATGGATCCATCCCGGCAGGTGTGAAACATTGTTTAATTACAAGTGTAACTACTACTAATAATATTATATATTATTATTAGTAGTAGTAGTAGTGGTTCATCTTTAGGGTTCCCCCCCAGCGTGTCCAGGAGTCCATCTGTGTCCCCTCATATGTTCTCCCTTCCCCACTTCCTATCCTACGCTCAGCAGCCCTACCTTCCCCAGCGTGTCCAGGAGTCCATCTGTGTCCCCTCAGATGTTCTCCCTTCCCCACTTCCTATCCTACGCTCAGCAGTCCTACCTTCCCCAGCGTGTCCAGGAGTCCATCTGTGTCCCCTCAGATGTTCTCCCTTCCCCACTTCCTATCCTACGCTCAGCAGCCCTACCTTCCCCAGCGTGTCCAGGAGTCCATCTGTGTCCCCTCAGATGTTCTCCCTTCCCCACTTCCTATCCTACGCTCAGCAGCCCTACCTTCCCCAGCGTGTCCAGGAGTCCATCTGTGTCCCCTCAGATGTTCTCCCTTCCCCACTTCCTATCCTACGCTCAGCAGTCCTACCTTCCCCAGCGTGTCCAGGAGTCCATCTGTGTCCCCTCAGATGTTCTCCCTTCCCCACTTCCTATCCTACGCTCAGCAGCCCTACCTTCCCCAGCGTGTCCAGGAGTCCATCTGTGTCCCCTCAGATGTTCTCCCTTCCCCACTTCCTATCCTACGCTCAGCAGCCCTACCTTCCCCAGCGTGTCCAGGAGTCCATCTGTGTCCCCTCAGATGTTCTCCCTTCCCCACTTCCTATCCTACGCTCAGCAGCCCTACCTTCCCCAGCGTGTCCAGGAGTCCATCTGTGTCCCCTCAGATGTTCTCCCTTCCCCACTTCCTATCCTACGCTCAGCAGCCCTACCTTCCCCAGCGTGTCCAGGAGTCCATCTGTGTCCCCTCAGATGTTCTCCCTTCCCCACTTCCTATCCTACGCTCAGCAGCCCTACCTTCCCCAGCGTGTCCAGGAGTCCATCTGTGTCCCCTCAGATGTTCTCCCTTCCCCACTTCCTATCCTACGCTCAGCAGTCCTACCTTCCCCAGCGTGTCCAGGAGTCCATCTGTGTCCCCTCAGATGTTCTCCCTTCCCCACTTCCTATCCTACGCTCAGCAGCCCTACCTTCCCCAGCGTGTCCAGGAGTCCATCTGTGTCCCCTCAGATGTTCTCCCTTCCCCACTTCCTATCCTACGCTCAGCAGTCCTACCTTCCCCAGCGTGTCCAGGAGTCCATCTGTGTCCCCTCAGATGTTCTCCCTTCCCCACTTCCTATCCTACGCTCAGCAGCCCTACCTTCCCCAGCGTGTCCAGGAGTCCATCTGTGTCCCCTCAGATGTTCTCCCTTCCCCACTTCCTATCCTACGCTCAGCAGCCCTACCTTCCCCAGCGTGTCCAGGAGTCCATCTGTGTCCCCTCAGATGTTCTCCCTTCCCCACTTCCTATCCTACGCTCAGCAGCCCTACCTTCCCCAGCGTGTCCAGGAGTCCATCTGTGTCCCCTCAGATGTTCTCCCTTCCCCACTTCCTATCCTACGCTCAGCAGCCCTACCTTCCCCAGCGTGTCCAGGAGTCCATCTGTGTCCCCTCAGATGTTCTCCCTTCCCCACTTCCTATCCTACGCTCAGCAGCCCTACCTTCCCCAGCGTGTCCAGGAGTCCATCTGTGTCCCCTCAGATGTTCTCCCTTCCCCACTTCCTATCCTACGCTCAGCAGCCCTACCTTCCCCAGCGTGTCCAGGAGTCCATCTGTGTCCCCTCAGATGTTCTCCCTTCCCCACTTCCTATCCTACGCTCAGCAGCCCTACCTTCCCCAGCGTGTCCAGGAGTCCATCTGTGTCCCCTCAGATGTTCTCCCTTCCCCACTTCCTATCCTACGCTCAGCAGCCCTACCTTCCCCAGCGTGTCCAGGAGTCCATCTGTGTCCCCTCAGATGTTCTCCCTTCCCCACTTCCTATCCTACGCTCAGCAGCCCTACCTTCCCCAGCGTGTCCAGGAGTCCATCTGTGTCCCCTCAGATGTTCTCCCTTCCCCACTTCCTATCCTACGCTCAGCAGCCCTACCTTCCCCAGCGTGTCCAGGAGTCCATCTGTGTCCCCTCAGATGTTCTCCCTTCCCCACTTCCTATCCTACGCTCAGCAGCCCTACCTTCCCCAGCGTGTCCAGGAGTCCATCTGTGTCCCCTCAGATGTTCTCCCTTCCCCACTTCCTATCCTACGCTCAGCAGCCCTACCTTCCCCAGCGTGTCCAGGAGTCCATCTGTGTCCCCTCAGATGTTCTCCCTTCCCCACTTCCTATCCTACGCTCAGCAGCCCTACCTTCCCCAGCGTGTCCAGGAGTCCATCTGTGTCCCCTCAGATGTTCTCCCTTCCCCACTTCCTATCCTACGCTCAGCAGCCCTACCTTCCCCAGCGTGTCCAGGAGTCCATCTGTGTCCCCTCAGATGTTCTCCCTTCCCCACTTCCTATCCTACGCTCAGCAGCCCTACCTTCCCCAGCGTGTCCAGGAGTCCATCTGTGTCCCCTCAGATGTTCTCCCTTCCCCACTTCCTATCCTACGCTCAGCAGCCCTACCTTCCCCAGCGTGTCCAGGAGTCCATCTGTGTCCCCTCAGATGTTCTCCCTTCCCCACTTCCTATCCTACGCTCAGCAGCCCTACCTTCCCCAGCGTGTCCAGGAGTCCATCTGTGTCCCCTCAGATGTTCTCCCTTCCCCACTTCCTATCCTACGCTCAGCAGCCCTACCTTCCCCAGCGTGTCCAGGAGTCCATCTGTGTCCCCTCAGATGTTCTCCCTTCCCCACTTCCCAGGTCCGTGGTTTCAGGTATACACCCTTCACCACTTCTCTGAGGTCAGCAGTCCCACCCCAGGTCCGTGGTTCCAGGTATACAACCCTTCACCACTTCCCTGAGGTCAGCAAGTCCCACCCCAGGTCCGTGGTTCCAGGTATTCACCCTTCACCACTTCCCTGAGGTCAGCAAGTCCCACCCCAGGTCCGTGGTTCCAGGTATTCACCCTTCACCACTTTCCCTGAGGTCAGCAAGTCCCACCCCAGGTCCGTGGTTCCAGGTATTCACCCTTCACCACTTCCCTGAGGTCAGCAGTCCCACCCCAGGTCCGTGGTTCCAGGTATTCACCCTTCACCACTTCCCTGAGGTCAGCAGTCCCACCCCAGGTCCGTGGTTCCAGGTATTCACCTTTCCCCACTTCCCTGAAGTCAGCAGTCCCACCCCAGGTCCGTGGTTCCAGGTATTCACCCTTCATCATTTCTCTGAGGTCAGCAGTCCCACCCCAGGTCCGTGGTTCCAGGTATACAACCCTTCACCACTTCCCTGAGGTCAGCAAGTCCCACCCCAGGTCCGTGGTTCCAGGTATTCACCCTTCACCACTTCCCTGAGGTCAGCAAGTCCCACCCCAGGTCCGTGGTTCCAGGTATTCACCCTTCACCACTTCCCTGAGGTCAGCAAGTCCCACCCCAGGTCCGTGGTTCCAGGTATTCACCCTTCACCACTTCCCTGAGGTCAGCAGTCCCACCCCAGGTCCGTGGTTCCAGGTATACACCTTTCCCCACTTCCCTGAGGTCAGCAGTCCCACCCCAGGTCCGTGGTTCCAGGTATTCACCCTTCACCACTTCCCTGAGGTCAGCAGTCCCACCCCAGGTCCGTGGTTCCAGGTATTCACCCTTCACCACTTCCCTGAGGTCAGCAGTCCCACCCCAGGTCCGTGGTTCCAGGTATACAACCCTTCACCACTTCCCTGAGGTCAGCAGTCCCACCCCAGGTCCGTGGTTCCAGGTATTCACCCTTCACCACTTCCCTGAGGTCAGCAGTCCCACCCCAGGTCCGTGGTTCCAGGTATACAACCCTTCACCACTTCCCTGAGGTCAGCAAGTCCCACCCCAGGTCCGTGGTTCCAGGTATTCACCCTTCACCACTTCCCTGAGGTCAGCAGTCCCACCCCAGGTCCGTGGTTCCAGGTATACAACCCTTCACCACTTCCCTGAGGTCAGCAAGTCCCACCCCAGGTCCGTGGTTCCAGGTATACAACCCTTCACCACTTCCCTGAGGTCAGCAAGTCCCACCCCAGGTCCGTGGTTCCAGGTATTCACCCTTCACCACTTCCCTGAGGTCAGCAAGTCCCACCCCAGGTCCGTGGTTCCACGTATTCACCCTTCACCACTTTCCCTGAGGTCAGCAAGTCCCACCCCAGGTCCGTGGTTCCAGGTATTCACCCTTCACCACTTCCCTGAGGTCAGCAGTCCCACCCCAGGTCCGTGGTTCCAGGTATTCCCAGGTCCGTGGTTCCAGGTATTCACCCTTCATCATTTCTCTGAGGTCAGCAGTCCCACCCCAGGTCCGTGGTTCCAGGTATACAACCCTTCACCACTTCCCTGAGGTCAGCAAGTCCCACCCCAGGTCCGTGGTTCCAGGTATTCACCCTTCACCACTTTCCCTGAGGTCAGCAAGTCCCAACCCAGGTCCGTGGTTCCAGGTATTCACCTTTCACCACTTTCCCTGAGGTCAGCAAGTCCCACCCCAGGTCCGTGGTTCCAAGTATTCACCCTTCACCACTTCCCTGAGGTCAGCAGTCCCACCCCAGATCCGTGGTTCCAGGTATACACCTTTCCCCACTTCCATGAGGTCAGCAGTCCCACCCCAGGTCCGTGGATCCAGGTATTCACCCTTCACCATTTCTCTGAGGTCAGCAGTCCCACCCCAGGTCCGTGGTTCCAGGTATTCACCCTTCACCACTTCCCTGAGGTCAGCAGTCCCACCCCAGGTCCGTGGTTCCAGGTATACAACCCTTCATCACTTCTCTGAGGTCAGCAGTCCCACCCTAGGTCTGTGGTTCCAGGTATTCACCTTTCACCACTTCCCTGAGGTCAGCATTCCCACCCCAGGTCCGTGGTTCCAGGTATACAACCCTTCACCATTTCCCTGAGGTCAGCAAGTCCCACCCCAGGTCTGTGGTTCCAGGTATTCACCCTTCACCACTTCCCTGAGGTCAGCAGTCCCACCCCAGGTCCGTGGTTCCAGGTATACAACCCTTCACCACTTCCCTGAGGTCAGCAAGTCCCACCCCAGGTCCGTGGTTCCAGGTATTCACCCTTCACCACTTCCCTGAGGTCAGCAGTCCCACCCCAGGTCCGTGGTTCCAGGTATTCACCCTTCACCACTTCCCTGAGGTCAGCAGTCCCACCCCAGGTCCGTGGTTCCAGGTATACAACCCTTCACCACTTCCCTGAGGTCAGCAGTTTCAGCCAGCCTTGAAGTACTGTCCATATATGATATTACTACACAAGTGTATTAATATCAGTATACAGAGGAAGACGTTATTACAGAGGAGGACACGCAGATAATCTGCGCTCTGTAATAACATCCTCCTGGACAGACTCGAACGTCGACTACCTGAGACATGAGAGATCTCTATCACAGTTCGTCCACCAAGAACTGGCCACTAGTGAAAATCTGGAACATATATTTATATTTAATATTGTAACTATGTCGATTATTAACTTATTCGTTTATTTAGTTGTGTAAGTGTGTTTGTGAACGTTTTTATGTGCGAATATTAGTGTGGGTGTGTGAACCTTTGTGCTCCCTGCATGATAATTGTAATTAATTGTTTTCAGTTATCTTTTTGCCCTCGTTATTGATCTTTATTTTCACAGTACGCTAAGGTTCACAAGCTCGCACTCTTCTATACACTCAGTTCTGTATTTCCACATACACATCCTACACACACACAACACATACAGACGCACGAATAAAGCAACACACACACAAAATCCTCTGTATCATACATACACGTACATTTATTCAACAGTGCATTTATAATCCTCTCTTTTCAGTTTTACTAGTATGTAAACACAAATACACACGTACCCACACCTTACACTTTTAACCTCTACGCTACACGCACACACACACACACAAACACACACATGTACACATCAATATGTAAATAACGTGTGCAAACACTGACACTCCTTCAGGAGAGAGTGACGGGTCACCATCTGGAGAAGACTCATGTCAACACAGACACCAACTGTAAGTTAATCAAACTCTCAAAGTTCGACACAAAACTAATTATATTAATTGAGCTCCATCACACAAAACTCTTAAGACTGACACAAGTATCTGGGTGTACAACTCACTAGCACACTACACTGAGTTTACACAGTCAGTATATATCGTCTCATCAAAGACTTCACACAATACAGTGATACAAAGACTCAGTCTTATAACACTAACATAGTCTACAGTGTTGGACAAATTCCTTCACATCTTAGACTGCAGAAACAACCTTCGCCCTCACACTGAGTGCTAACACTAAACACTCTAAAGTAATAACGCTGGTTAAAATATATTGATCATATCATAAACTTTCCATTAAGGAAATTGTTCTCAGTGTAAACATATTTGTGAAAAATATCATTATTCAGGTGCATATTACAATTGCTGTTTCAAAAGATCCATTAACGGGCGAACAGAAGTGTGAGTCTCTGTTTATAACCGCCAAATGTTTGCGTACTGTTGAAACTACTGAAGCAGTGTTGTAGAAAAATAGTATCTAAGTTTTAATTATATCTATTAGTTAGTAAACATCAGTCTTCACTAGTCTAGCTTTGTGTCACACTTTGCTTTTAATACACTTCAACAGCTGCCAGACACAGTGTTAGAATTGTAGAAAAAAAAAAATAGGCAATATTAACAGATGTTCTTGTTATATTCCCTCGCGAAAAACAGAAATTATTTTAAATTTGTTGCAGTTTTCATGGAGGAGATTTAGAGATTCTCACTTGACACTCATACATACACAATAACATGTACACTCGACATTCATACACGTTATACGCATTCATACATAATAACATGTACACATGACAATCATCAACACATAACATGTACACATGACAATCATCAACACACAACATGTACACATGACAATCATCAACATACATGTACACATGACAATCATCAACACATAACATGTACACATGACAATCATCAACACACAACATGTACACATGACAATCATCAACATACATGTACACATGACAATCATCAACACACAACATGTACACATGACAATCATCAACACACAACATGTACACATGACAATCATCAACATACATGTACACATGACAATCATCAACACACAACATGTACACATGACAATCATCAACATACATGTACACATGACAATCATCAACACACAACATGTACACATGACAATCATCAACACACAACATGTACACATGACAATCATCAACATACATGTACACATGACAATCATCAACACACAACATGTACACATGACAATCAACATACAACATGCACACATGACAATCATCAACACACAACATGTACACATGACAATCAACATACAACATGCACACATGACAATCATCAACACACAACATGTACACATGACAATCAACACACAACATGTACACATGACAATCATCAACACACAACATGTACACATGACAATCATCAACATACATGTACACATGACAATCATCAACACAACATGTACACATGACAATCATCAACATACAACATATACACATGATAATCATCAACTTACAACATGTACACATGACAATCATCAACACACATGTACACATGACAATCATCAACACACATGTACACATGACAATCAACACACAACATGTACACATGACAATCATCAACATACAACATGTACACATGACAATCATCAACATACAACATGTACACATGACAATCATCAACATACAACATGTACACATGACAATCATCAACATACAACATGTACACATGACAATCGTCAACATACAACATGTACACATGACAATCGTCAACATACAACATGTACACATGACAATCAACATACAACATGTACACATGACAATCATCAACATACAACATGTACACATGACAATCATCAACATACAACATGTACACATGACAATCAACATACAACATGTACACATGACAATCATCAACATACAACATGTACACATGACAATCATCAACATACATGTACACATGACAATCATCAACATACAACATGTACACATGACAATCGTCAACATACAACATGTACACATGACAATCAACATACAACATGTACACATGACAATCGTCAACATACAACATGTACACATGACAATCAACATACAACATGTACACATGACAATCATCAACATACAACATGTACACATGACAATCATCAACATACAACATGTACACATGACAATCATCAACATACAACATGTACACATGACAATCAACATACAACATGTACACATGACAATCATCAACATACATGTACACATGACAATCATCAACATACAACATGTACACATGACAATCAACACACATGTACACATGGCACACATACACAATAACACGTGTATTTAATGTGTACATAATAACATGTACACATGACACACAGTCCTCCACTAGCGCCTCAGTCGTGTCACATCTTTAAATATTCACAAGTTACACAAACAATGTTCTCAAATTACTGTAAACCAACATTTTTTGTCTTATATATTCTGAATATTGAAGCACATAATCATATCTAAATTTCCCATATATTGTCTCTGCTACATTGTTTAATCATGTGGACGAGTACATGTATGTCTATGAGAATGTGTACACATGTATGTGTACACATGTATGTGCAAATAAGTGTTCATGGGATGGGCTTTGGAGCGACATGTTTGTGTGTATGTACGTGTGATCTCGTACATATTATAGTGATAGTAGATAACTGTGTACATTGTTGTGTGCGTATTTGTAGTACATGGGATTGTGTGTGATTTTTTATGCATGCAAGTGTATGTATAATGATGTATGAGTAAGGTGAGTGTGTTTAAACGTATAAATATTTGTTAAAATACTTATATATGTGTATGCAAACAATTTCTGCGCTTGTTAGGCTTTGAGTGCCAAATGTAAAAGACGGATAAATAAACAAAAATGAAAACAGTGTAATATTTAAGACAGTTATGATGGTGGTGGACAAATTAACCAACACTTGGAAATTCATCTGCAATAATAAAACACTCACAAATACTTTTAAACGGCTAAGTAAGTAAAAAACAACTTGTTCTTAGTATATTTTCATAGTGTAACATAAAAGGATTTCCAAAATTTATGTTAATTAGCCTCTCGGAGGTGGCGGAACTGTGAGGCAGCTTGGTGGCGTCTAGCTGACCTACGGTCGCGGCTGTCTTGGTGGGTGTAATTACTGGACGCAGTTTTCTGTGTGTGTCACCTCCAGTAATTCCACCCACCTGGACAGTCTCTACCGTAGACCAGCTAGACAAGACCAAGTTTCCATGCAGCGAGGTCACTGAAGGTGGCAACCGCTGACTCTGGGGAAGTGGGGAAGGGAGTCCACCTGAGGTGACACTAGTGGACTCCTGGAGACACTGATCCGGGGAAGGCACCGCTGACTCTGGGGAAGTGGGGAAGGGAGTCCACCTGAGGTGACACTAGTGGACTCCTGGAGACGCTGATCCGGGGAAGGCACCGCCGACCTTACGTAAGTGGGGAAGAGAAGACATCCGGGAGCGAACGGATGGATTCTTGGATACATGAACCTGGGAAGGCATGAATACATGCAGTTGAGGCTGACCTTGGGTAAGTGGGGAAGGGAAGATATCCGGCGGTAGACGGAAGGATTCCTGGATACATGATCCTGGGGAAGGCATGAATACATGCAGTTGAGGCTGACCTTGGGTAAGTGGGGAAGGGAAGATATCCGGCGGTAGACGGAAGGATTCCTGGATACATGATCCTGGGGAAGGCAAGAATACCGCTGACTTTGGGGAAGTGGGGAAGGGAGTCTACCTGAGGTGACATAAGTGGGCTCCTGGAGACACTGATCCGGGGAAGGCACAGACCTAACTCGCTGACCTTAGGTAAGTGGGGAAGGGAAGACATCCGGGAGCGAGCGGATGGATTCCTGGATACATGAACTTGGGGAAGGTTGCTGTTGAGGCTGACCATGGGTAAGTGGGGAAGGGGAGACATCCGGGAGCGAGCGGATGGATTCCTGGATACATGAACCTGGGGAAGGCATGAATACATGCAGTTGAGGCTGACCTTGGGTAAGTGGGGAAGGGAAGATATCCGGCGGTAGACGGAAGGATTCCTGGATACATGATCCTGGGGAAGGCAAGAATACCGCTGACTTTGGGGAAGTGGGGAAGGGAGTCTACCTGAGGTGACATAAGTGGGCTCCTGGAGACACTGATCCGGGGAAGGCACTGACCTAACTCGCTGACCTTAGGTAAGTGGGGAAGGGAAGACATCCGGGAGCGAACGGATGGATTCCTGGATACATGAACTTGGGGAAGGTTGTTGTTGAGGCTGACCTTGGGTAAGTGGGGAAGGGGAGACATCCGGGAGCGAACGGATGGATTCCTGGATACACGAACCTGGGGACAGCAAGAATACAGGTTAGTGAGGCTGACCTTGGGTAAGTGAGGAAGGGGAAACATCCGGCGGTAGACGGATGAATTCCTGGGTACATGAACCTGGGGAAGGCTGAGGCTGGAAGGCAGACAGAACACAGAGAGGAGAGGCTGACCTTAGGGAAGTGAGGAAGGGTAGACATCCGGGGGCCCACGGATGGATTCCTGGACACATGAACCTGGGGAAGGCGAGTGGGGGGGGGGGCGGCGGACCTTAAAGACGAACCACTGGCCTCCACGTGGCAAGGTCTGGTAACTCAGAGATAACTCTGAGGCTGACAGTGGTCGAAAATAATAGTTTTATTTTTATTGTTATTGTTATTCATGATTTGCTAATTTAGATTCAAAAGCATCAACCATGGTAGTGTTATTCCCACTCCAGTCTCCCTGACAGTAGCCACGGTGGTGTTATTCCCACTCCAGCCTCCCTGACAGTAGCCACGGTGGTGTTATTCCCACTCCAGCCTCCCTGACAGTAGCCACGGTGGTGTTATTCCCACTCCAGCCTCCCTGACAGTAGCCAGCCAGCCTCACTGACAGTAGCCACGGTGGTGTTATTCCCACTCCAGCCTCCCTGACAGTAGCCACGGTGGTGTTATTCCCACTCCAGCTTCCCTGACAGTAGCAACGGTAGTGTTATTCCCACTCCAGCCTCCCTGACAGTAGCCACGGTGGTGTTACTCCCACTCCAGCCTCACTGACAGTAGCCACGGTGGTGTTATTCCCACTCCAGCCTCCCTGACAGCAGCCACGGTGGTGTTATTCCCACTCCAGCCTCCCTGACAGTAGCCACGGTGGTGTTATTCCCACTCCAGCCTCCCTGACAGTAGCCACGGTGGTGTTATTCCCACTCCAGCCTCCCTGACAGTAGCCACGGTGGTGTTATTCCCACTCCAGCCTCCCTGACAGTAGCCACGGTGGTGTTATTCCCACTCCAGCCTCCCTGACAGTAGTCACGGTGGTGTTACTCCCACTCCAGCCTCCCTGACAGTAGCCACGGTGGTGTTATTCCCACTCCAGCCTCCCTGACAGTAGCCACGGTGGTGTTATTCCCACTCCAGCCTCCCTGACAGTAGCCACGGTGGTGTTATTCCCACTCCAGCCTCCCTGACAGTAGTCACGGTGGTGTTATTCCCACTCCAGCCTCCCTGACAGTAGCCACGGTGGTGTTATTCCCACTCCAGCCTCCCTGACAGTAGCCACGGTGGTGTTATTCCCACTCCAGCCTCCCTGACAGTAGCCACGGTGGTGTTATTCCCACTCCAGCCTCCCTGACAGTAGCCACGGTGGTGTTATTCCCACTCCAGCCTCCCTGACAGTAGCCACGGTGGTGTTATTCCCACTCCAGCCTCCCTGACAGTAGCCACGGTGGTGTTATTCCCACTCCAGCCTCCCTGACAGTAGTCACGGTGGTGTTATTCCCACTCCAGCCTCCCTGACAGTAGCCACGGTGGTGTTATTCCCACTCCAGCCTCCCTGACAGTAGCCACGGTGGTGTTATTCCCACTCCAGCCTCCCTGACAGTAGCCACGGTGGTGTTATTCCCACTCCTGCCTCCCTGACAGTAGTCACGGTGGTGTTATTCCCACTCCAGCCTCCCTGACAGTAGCCACGGTGGTGTTATTCCCACTCCAGCCTCTCTGACAGTAGCCACGGTGGTGTTATTCCCACTCCAGCCTCCCTGACAGTAGCCACGGTGGTGTTATTCCCACTCCAGCCACCCTGACAGTAGCCACGGTGGTGTTATTCCCACTCCAGCCTCCCTGACAGTAGCCACGGTGGTGTTATTCCCACTCCAGCCTCCCTGACAGTAGCCACGGTAGTGTTATTCCCACTCCAGCCTCCCTGACAGTAGCCACGGTGTGTTACTCCCACTCCAGCCTCCCTGACAGTAGCCACGGTGGTGTTATTCCCATTCCAGCCTCCCTGACAGTAGCCACGGTGGTGTTATTCCCACTCCAGCCTCTCTGACAGTAGCCACGGTGGTGTTATTCCCACTCCAGCCTCCCTGACAGTAGCCACGGTGGTGTTATTCCCACTCCAGCCTCCCTGACAGTAGCCACGGTGGTGTTATTCCCACTCCAGCCTCTCTGACAGTAGCCACGGTGGTGTTATTCCCACTCCAGCCTCCCTTACAGTAGCCACGGTGGTGTTATTCCCACTCCAGCCTCCCTGACAGTACCCACGGTGGTGTTATTCCCACTCCAGCCTCCCTGACAGTAGCCACGGTGGTGTTATTCCCACTCCAGCCTCCCTGACAGTAGCCACGGTGGTGTTATTCCCACTCCTGCCTCCCTGACAGTAGTCACGGTGGTGTTACTCCCACTCCAGCCTCCCTGACAGTAGCCACGGTGGTGTTATTCCCACTCTTGCCTCCCTGACAGTAGTCACGGTGGTGTTATTCCCACTCCAGCCTCCCTGACAGTAGCCACGGTGGTGTTATTCCCACTCCAGCCTCTCTGACAGTAGCCACGGTGGTGTTATTCCCACTCCAGCCTCCCTGACAGTAGCCACGGTGGTGTTATTCCCACTCCAGCCTCTCTGACAGTAGCCACGGTGGTGTTATTCCCACTCCAGCCTCCCTGACAGTAGCCACGGTGGTGTTATTCCCACTCCAGCCTCCCTGACAGTAGCCACGGTGGTGTTATTCCCACTCCAGCCTCCCTGACAGTAGCCACGGTGGTGTTATTCCCACTCCAGCCTCCCTGACAGTAGCCACGGTAGTGTTATTCCCACTCCAGCCTCCCTGACAGTAGCCACGGTGGTGTTATTCCCACTCCAGCCTCCCTGACAGTAGCCACGGTGGTGTTATTCCCACTCCAGCCTCCCTGACAGTAGCCACGGTGGTGTTACTCCCACTCCAGCCTCCCTGACAGTAGCCACGGTGGTGTTATTCCCACTCCAGCCTCCCTGACAGTAGCCACGGTGGTGTTATTCCCACTCCAGCCTCCCTGACAGTAGCCACGGTGGTGTTATTCCCACTCCAGCCTCCCTGACAGTAGCCACGGTGGTGTTATTCCCACTCCAGCCTCCCTGACAGTAGCCACGGTAGTGTTATTCCCACTCCAGCCTCCCTGACAATAGCCACGGTGTGTTACTCCCACTCCAGCCTCCCTGACAGTAGCCACGGTGGTGTTATTCCCATTCCAGCCTCCCTGACAGTAGCCACGGTGGTGTTATTCCCACTCCAGCCTCACTGACAGTAGCCACGGTGGTGTTATTCCCACTCCAGCCTCCCTGACAGTAGCCACGGTGGTGTTATTCCCACTCCAGCCTCCCTGACAGTAGCCACGGTGGTGTTATTCCCACTCCAGCCTCTCTGACAGTAGCCACGGTGGTGTTATTCCCACTCCAGCCTCCCTTACAGTAGCCACGGTGGTGTTATTCCCACTCCAGCCTCCCTGACAGTAGCCACGGTGGTGTTATTCCCACTCCAGCCTCCCTGACAGTAGCCACGGTGGTGTTATTCCCACTCCTGCCTCCCTGACAGTAGTCACGGTGGTGTTACTCCCACTCCAGCCTCCCTGACAGTAGCCACGGTGGTGTTATTCCCACTCCAGCCCCACTGACAGTAGCCACGGTGGTGTTATTCCCACTCCAGCCTCCCTGACAGTAGCCACGGTGGTGTTATTCCCACTCTTGCCTCCCTGACAGTAGTCACGGTGGTGTTATTCCCACTCCAGCCTCCCTGACAGTAGCCACGGTGGTGTTATTCCCACTCCAGCCTCTCTGACAGTAGCCACGGTGGTGTTATTCCCACTCCAGCCTCCCTGACAGTAGCCACGGTGGTGTTATTCCCACTCCAGCCTCCCTGACAGTAGCCACGGTGGTGTTATTCCCACTCCAGCCTCCCTGACAGTAGCCACGGTGGTGTTATTCCCACTCCAGCCTCCCTGACAGTAGCCACGGTAGTGTTATTCCCACTCCAGCCTCCCTGACAGTAGCCACGGTGGTGTTATTCCCACTCCAGCCTCCCTGACAGTAGCCACGGTGGTGTTATTCCCACTCCAGCCTCCCTGACAGTAGCCACGGTGGTGTTATTCCCACTCCAGCCTCCCTGACAGTAGCCACGGTGGTGTTATTCCCACTCCAGCCTCCCTGACAGTAGCCACGGTGGTGTTATTCCCACTCCAGCCTCCCTGACAGTAGCCACGGTGGTGTTATTCCCACTCCAGCCTCCCTGACAGTAGCCACGGTGGTGTTATTCCCACTCCAGCCTCCCTGACAGTAGCCACGGTGGTGTTATTCCCACTCCAGCCTCCCTGACAGTAGTCACGGTGGTGTTATTCCCACTCCAGCCTCCATGACAGTAGCCACGGTAGTGTTATTCCCACTCCAGCCTCCCTGACAGTAGCCACGGTGGTGTTATTCCCACTCCAGCCTCCCTGACAGTAGCCACGGTGGTGTTATTCCCACTCCAGCCTCCCTGACAGTAGCCACGGTGTTCTTCCCACTCCAGCCTCCCTGACAGTAGTCACGGTGGTGTTATTTCCACTCCAGCCTCCATGACAGTAGCCAGGGTAGTGTTATTCCCACTCCAGCCCCCCTGACAGTAGCCACGGTGGTGTTATTCCCACTCCAGCCTCCCTGACAGTAGCCACGGTTGTGTTATTCCCACTCCAGCCACTCTCATAGGAGTCACGGTAGTGTTCTTATTTGTGTTCATTCACCGGAGTTACCTCAACAGAAGTAACATTGAAACAACTAGAATTGTCAATAATATATGTTGGAGAGTGGTATAGCGAGGTGAAGATGGCAGGTCTCCTGGGTACACATGTCTGGTACTCTAACATAAAGCAGGAAAAGACATCGGACCGGGACAATACCGGTGAACCTACTTCATTAACATTTCACCTACACAGTAAGCTTCTTTAGTGTAATACAGAGGCAGCAGCAGAAGCAGTGAATGTTATTGTACTCTGCTTCTGTGTTACTGTATTGATTTCCTGTGTTACTGTACTGCACTGTTCTTATGTATTACTGTACTGTTCTTTGTATTACTGTACTGTTCTTTTGTGTTACTGCACTGCGCTGTTCTTCTGTATTACTATACTGTACTGTTCTGTGTTACTATACTGTACTGTTCTGTATTACACAAAGACCAGTACAGTAACACAAAGACCAGGAGAGTAACACAGAAGACCAGTACAGTAACACAAAGACCAGTATAGTAACACAGAAGACCAGTACAGTAACACAGAAGACCAGTACAGTAACACATAGACCAGTACAGTAACACAAAGACCAGTACAGTAACACAGAAGACCAGTTCAGTAACACAAAGACCAGTACAGTAACACAAAGACCAGCACAGGACTCCTGGACACGCTGGGGAATGTAGGACTGCTGAGCGTAGGATAGGAAGTGGGGAAGGGAGAACATCTGAGGGGACACAGATGGACTCCTGGACACGCTGGGGAAGGTAGGACTGCTGAGCGTAGGATAGGAAGTGGGAAAGGGAGAACATCTGAGGGGACACAGATGGACTCCTGGACACGCTGGGGAAGGTAGGACTGCTGAGCGTAGGATAGGAAGTGGGGAAGGGAGAACATCTGAGGGGACACAGATGGACTCCTGGACACGCTGGGGAAGGTAGGACTGCTGAGCGTAGGATAGGAAGTGGGGAAGGGAGAACATCTGAGGGGACACAGATGGACTCCTGGACACGCTGACGAGGCTGCAGCACCGACCACTGGCAGGCCTGCAGCAACGATCACTGGCCAGGCTGCAGCACCGACCACTGGCCAGGCTGCAGCACCGACCACTGGCCAGACTGCAGCACCGTCCTCATTGTCGATTCATCTCAGTATTTTATATGTCGTTATCATATCCCCCCTATCTGTCCTGTCTTCCAGTGTCGTCCGGTTGATTTCCCTTAACCTCTCCTCGTAGAACATAACCCTGAGCTCCGGGACTAGTTTTTTTTTTTGCAAGCCTTTACACTTTCTCGGTATGCTTAAATTGCTGGCTAGACAGGTGCTGAAAGAAACTTGCAATCCCATTCACTAACAACTGGTACAACTTCTATGGCAAACATGATATGTATGCAAGGGATGGGGTACATATCTTTGGGGCCGGAGTGGTAGCATTGGCAAACTGGATCGAGAGGACCATTGCTGACTTTTCTTGGATTTTAAACTGATAGAAGATTAAGATATGGTTGTGTGTGTAGGGAACAGGTTGCAGCACATGGGTTGAAAACAGTAGATATTACCAGGATACCTCAGAGATATGTTTAAAGGACATTATTCATCATAAAGTTAGGAATGAAGACAATGGAACTGTGCAGTTGTTGGGAGGAAACGATAAGTAGTCTTGTAATCTTGGGTCGAAATGCTGGGTCGGCTTGTAACTGGTCAAAGGTCATCTTGAGTGTTGTGAAGGAGCAGTGGGTTCCTTTACGATTTGTAAACTTGACTGTTCTGTCGTGTAATTTCTCGTACAAAGTGTCAACATTCATGGTGGGTTCTTGGTCAGGAGTCGTATAAAAAGTTATATCTTTCCAGTGTAGGTATTGATCTCGGTGTTGGTCTTCTGTATTAATACGTCGAGTGATGACTGGTGAGGTTTTTGTTGGTGGTTGCAGCATTGAAGGTTCATTCAATGTTGGTGTCTCCGCTACAGAGTGTGTAGAAGACTGTGGTGGAATCGTGGCTTCTGATTGGTCCATTTGAGTAGTGGTGAGTGGAGGCGAAGGAATGATATTTGCGCCGCCACGACGAGCCAATCGACGAATAGGAGACGTTTGAGTGACGTCACTAGTTGTTGGTGGTGTTGGAGCTGCTGGCGCAGCGGTGGTGATTAGGTCCTTGGTGAATTTTAGTATTTCTTCCGAAGGTGGAGATGCTGGGAATGTTTCTGGGTTGGGAAATCCTGTGTCACAAACCTACTGGAGTTCTGTAACAAGGTAACAGCAGTAAGACAAAGAGAGGGGTGGGTAGATGGCATTTTCTTGGACTGTATGATGGCGTCTGACACAGTTCCACACAAGAGATTCCTGATCCGACATCAGGCGTGATCACATGACTTGTCACAGATACTCCAACGACAGCACCTGACACAAAACTGCCTAATGAGCAGGCAACAGCAGCACAGTGAGAGTTATTACATCCTACCTATATACATAAGCTAATATAAGCCAAATAATATAAAGCAAGATATTTACATTTTAGCTATTAATGAAAACATTAGCATTATAAACTTATATGACCACAATGTACTGTGTTGTGCACGATGGTAAGACCACAATGTACTGTGTTGTGCACGATGGTAAGACCACAATGTACTGTGTTGTGCACGATGGTAAGACCACAATGTACTGTGTTGTGCACGATGGTAATACCACAATGTACTATGTTGTGCACGATGGTAAGACCACAATGTACTGTGTTGTGCACGATGGTAAGACCACAATGTACTGTGTTGTGCACGATGGTAAGACCACAATGTACTATGTTGTGCACGATGGTAAGACCACAATGTACTGTGTTGTGCACGATGGTAAGACCATAATGTACTGTGATGTGCACGATGGTAAGACCACAATGTACTGTGTTGTGCACGATGGTAAGACCATAATGTACTGTGTTGTGCACGATGGTAAGACCACAATGTACTGTGTTGTGCACGATGGTAAGACCACAATGTACTGTGTTGTGCACGATGGTAAGACCACAATGTACTGTGTTGTGCACGATGGTAAGACCACAATGTACTGTGTTGTGCACGATGGTAAGACCACAATGTACTGTGTGGTGCACGATGGAAAGACCACAATGTACTGTGTTGTGCACGATGGTAAGACCACAATGTACTGTGCTGTGCACGATGGTAAGACCACAATGTACTGTGATGTGCACGATGGTAAGACCACAATGTACTGTGTTGTGCACGATGGTAAGACCACAATGTACTGTGTTGTGCACGATGGTAAGACCACAATGTACTATGTTGTGCACGATGGTAAGACCACAATGTACTGTGTTGTGCACGATGGTAAGACCACAATGTACTGTGTTGTGCACGATGGTAAGACCACAATGTACTGTGTTGTGCACGATGGTAAGACCATAATGTACTGTGTTGTGCACGATGGTAAGACCACAATGTACTGTGTTGTGCACGATGGTAAGACCACAATGTACTGTGTTGTGCACGATGGTAAGACCACAATGTACTGTGTTGTGCACGATGGTAATACCACAATGTACTGTGTTGTGCACGATGGTAAGACCACAATGTACTGTGTTGTGCACGATGGTAAGACCACAATGTACTGTGTTGTGCACGATGGTAAGACCACAATGTACTGTGTTGTGCACGATGGTAAGACCACAATGTACTGTGTTGTGCACGATGGTAAGACCACAATGTACTGTGTTGTGCACGATGGTAAGACCACAATGTACTATGTTGTGCACGATGGTAAGACCACAATGTACTGTGTTGTGCACGATGGTAAGACCACAATGTACTGTGTTGTGCACGATGGTAAGACCACAATGTACTGTGTTGTGCACGATGGTAAGACCACAATGTACTGTGTTGTGCACGATGGTAAGACCACAATGTACTGTGTTGTGCACGATGGTAAGACCACAATGTACTGTGTTGTGCACGATGGTAAGACCACAATGTACTGTGTTGTGCACGATGGTAAGACCACAATGTACTGTGTTGTGCACGATGGTAAGACCACAATGTACTGTGTTGTGCACGATGGTAAGACCACAATGTACTGTGTTGTGCACGATGGTAAGACCACAATGTACTGTGTTGTGCACGATGGTAAGACCACAATGTACTGTGTTGTGCACGATGGTAAGACCACAATGTACTGTGTTGTGCACGATGGTAAGACCACAATGTACTGTGTTGTGCACGATGGTAAGACCACAATGTACTGTGTTGTGCACGATGGTAAGACCACAATGTACTGTGTTGTGCACGATGGTAAGACCATAATGTACTGTGTTGTGCACGATAGTAAGACCATAATGTACAGTGTTGTGCACGATGGTAAGACCATAATGTACTGTGTTGTGCACGATGGTAAGACCACAATGTACTGTGATGTGCACGATGGTAAGACCACAACGTACTGTGTTGTGCACGATGGTAAGACCATAATGTACTGTGTTGTGCACGATGGTAAGACCACAATGTACTGTGTTGTGCACGATGGTAAGACCACAATGTACTGTGTTGTGCACAATGGTAAGACCATAATGTACTGTGTTGTGCACGATGGTAAGACCACAATGTACTGTGTTGTGCACGATGGTAAGACCACAATGTACTGTGTTGTGCACGATGGTAAGACCACAATGTACTGTGTTGTGCACGATGGTAAGACCACAATGTACTGTGTTGTGCACGATGGTAAGACCACAATGTACTGTGTTGTGCACGATGGTAAGACCACAATGTACTGTGTTGTGCACGATGGTAAGACCACAATGTACTGTGTTGTGCACGATGGTAAGACCACAATGTACTGTGTTGTGCACGATGGTAAGACCACAATGTACTGTGTTGTGCACGATGGTAAGACCACAATGTACTGTGTTGTGCACGATGGTAAGACCACAATGTACTATGTTGTGCACGATGGTAAGACCACAATGTACTGTGTTGTGCACGATGGTAAGACCACAATGTACTGTGTTGTGCACGATGGTAAGACCACAATGTACTGTGTTGTGCACGATGGTAAGACCATAATGTACTGTGTTGTGCACGATGGTAAGACCACAATGTACTGTGTTGTGCACGATGGTAAGACCACAATGTACTGTGTTGTGCACGATGGTAAGACCACAATGTACTGTGTTGTGCACGATGGTAAGACCACAATGTACTGTGTTGTGCACGATGGTAAGACCACAATGTACTGTGTTGTGCACGATGGTAAGACCACAATGTACTGTGTTGTGCACGATGGTAAGACCACAATGTACTGTGTTGTGCACGATGGTAAGACCACAATGTACTGTGTTGTGCACGATGGTAAGACCACAATGTACTGTGTTGTGCACGATGGTAAGACCACAATGTACTGTGTTGTGCACGATGGTAAGACCACAATGTACTGTGTTGTGCACGATGGTAAGACCACAATGTACTGTGTTGTGCACGATGGTAAGACCACAATGTACTGTGTTGTGCACGATGGTAAGACCATAATGTACTGTGTTGTGCACGATAGTAAGACCATAATGTACTGTGTTGTGCACGATGGTAAGACCACAATGTACTGTGTTGTGCACGATGGTAAGACCACAATGTACTGTGTTGTGCACGATGGTAAGACCACAATGTACTGTGTTGTGCACGATGGTAAGACCACAATGTACTGTGTTGTGCACGATGGTAAGACCACAATGTACTGTGTTGTGCACGATGGTAAGACCACAATGTACTGTGTTGTGCACGATGGTAAGACCACAATGTACTGTGTTGTGCACGATGGTAAGACCACAATGTACTGTGTTGTGCACGATGGTAAGACCATAATGTACTGTGTTGTGCACGATGGTAAGACCATAATGTACTGTGTTGTGCACGATGGTAAGACCATAATGTACTGTGTTGTGCACGATGGTAAGACCACAATGTACTGTGTTGTGCACGATGGTAAGACCACAATGTACTGTGTTGTGCACGATGGTAAGACCATAATGTACTGTGTTGTGCACGATGGTAAGACCACAATGTACTATGTTGTGCACGATGGTAAGACCACAATGTACTGTGTTGTGCACGATGGTAAGACCACAATGTACTGTGTTGTGCACGATGGTAAGACCACAATGTACTGTGTTGTGCACGATGGTAAGACCACAATGTACTGTGTTGTGCACGATGGTAAGACCATAATGTACTGTGTTGTGCACGATGGTAAGACCACAATGTACTATGTTGTGCACGATGGTAAGACCACAATGTACTGTGTTGTGCACGATGGTAAGACCACAATGTACTGTGTTGTGCACGATGGTAAGACCACAATGTACTGTGTTGTGCACGATGGTAAGACCACAATGTACTGTGTTGTGCACGATGGTAAGACCACAATGTACTGTGTTGTGCACGATGGTAAGACCACAATGTACTGTGTTGTGCACGATGGTAAGACCACAATGTACTGTGTTGTGCACGATGGTAAGACCACAATGTACTGTGTTGTGCACGATGGTAAGACCACAATGTACTGTGTTGTGCACGATGGTAAGACCACAATGTACTGTGTTGTGCACGATGGTAAGACCACAATGTACTGTGTTGTGCACGATGGTAAGACCACAATGTACTGTGTTGTGCACGATGGTAAGACCACAATGTACTATGTTGTGCACGATGGTAAGACCACAATGTACTGTGTTGTGCACGATGGTAAGACCACAATGTACTGTGTTGTGCACGATGGTAAGACCACAATGTACTGTGTTGTGCACGATGGTAAGACCACAATGTACTGTGTTGTGCACGATGGTAAGACCACAATGTACTGTGTTGTGCACGATGGTAAGACCACAATGTACTGTGTTGTGCACGATGGTAAGACCACAATGTACTGTGTTGTGCACGATGGTAAGACCACAATGTACTGTGTTGTGCACGATGGTAAGACCACAATGTACTGTGTTGTGCACGATGGTAAGACCACAATGTACTGTGTTGTGCACGATGGTAAGACCACAATGTACTGTGTTGTGCACGATGGTAAGACCACAATGTACTGTGTTGTGCACGATGGTAAGACCACAATGTACTGTGTTGTGCACGATGGTAAGACCACAATGTACTGTGTTGTGCACGGTGGTAAGACCACAATGTACTGTGTTGTGCACGATGGTAAGACCACAATGTACTGTGTTGTGCACGATGGTAAGACCATAATGTACTGTGTTGTGCACGATAGTAAGACCATAATGTACAGTGTTGTGCACGATGGTAAGACCATAATGTACTGTGTTGTGCACGATGGTAAGACCACAATGTACTGTGTTGTGCACGATGGTAAGACCACAACGTACTGTGTTGTGCACGATGGTAAGACCATAATGTACTGTGTTGTGCACGATGGTAAGACCACAATGTACTGTGTTGTGCACGATGGTAAGACCACAATGTACTGTGTTGTGCACAATGGTAAGACCATAATGTACTGTGTTGTGCACGATGGTAAGACCACAATGTACTGTGTTGTGCACGATGGTAAGACCACAATGTACTGTGTTGTGCACGATGGTAAGACCACAATGTACTGTGTTGTGCACGATGGTAAGACCACAATGTACTGTGTTGTGCACGATGGTAAGACCACAATGTACTGTGTTGTGCACGATGGTAAGACCACAATGTACTGTGTTGTGCACGATGGTAAGACCATAATGTACTATGTTGTGCACGATGGTAAGACCATAATGTACTGTGTTGTGCACGATGGTAAGACCACAATGTACTGTGTTGTGCACGATGGTAAGACCACAATGTACTATGTTGTGCACGATGGTAAGACCATAATGTACTGTGTTGTGCACGATGGTAAGACCACAATGTACTATGTTGTGCACGATGGTAAGACCATAATGTACTGTGTTGTGCACGATGGTAAGACCATAATGTACTATGTTGTGCACGATGGTAAGACCATAATGTACTGTGTTGTGCACGATGGTAAGACCATAATGTACTGTGTTGTGCACGATGGTAAGACCATAATGTACTGTGTTGTGCACGATGGTAAGACCACAATGTACTGTGTTGTGCACGATGGTAAGACCACAATGTACTGTGTTGTGCACGATGGTAAGACCACAATGTACTATGTTGTGCACGATGGTAAGACCACAATGTACTGTGTTGTGCACGATGGTAAGACCACAATGTACTATGTTGTGCACGATGGTAAGACCACAATGTACTATGTTGTGCACGATGGTAAGACCACAATGTACTATGGTGTGCACGATGGTAAGACCACAATGTACTGTGTTGTGCACGATGGTAAGACCACAATGTTGTGCACGATGGTAAGACCACAATGTACTGTGTTGTGCACGATGGTAAGACCACAATGTACTATGTTGTGCACGATGGTAAGACCACAATGTACTGTGTTGTGCACGATGGTAAGACCACAATGTACTGTGTTGTGCACGATGGTAAGACCACAATATACTATGTAGTGCAGGATGGTAAGACCACAATATACTATGTAGTGCAGGATGGTAAGACCACAATATACTATGTAGTGCAGGATGGTAAGACCACAATATACTATGTAGTGCAGGATGGTAAGACCACAATATACTATGTAGTGCAGGATGGTAAGACCACAATATACTATGTAGTGCAGGATGGTAAGACCACAATATACTATGTAGTGCAGGATGGTAAGACCACAATATACTATGTAGTGCAGGATGGTAAGACTGCAATGTACTATGTTGTGCACGATGGTAAGACCACAATGTACTATGGTGTGCACGATGGTAAGACCACAATGTACTATGTAGTGTAGGATGGTAAGACCACAATGTACTGTGTTGTGCACGATAGTAAGACCACAATGTACTATGTTGTGCAGGATGGTAAGACCACAATGTACTGTGTTGTGCACGATGGTAAGACCACAATATACTATGTAGTGCAGGATGGTAAGACCACAATATACTATGTAGTGTAGGATGGTAAGACCACAATGTACTGTGTTGTGCACGATAGTAAGACCACAATGTACTATGTTGTGCAGGATGGTAAGACCACAATGTACTGTGTTGTGCACGATGGTAAGACCACAATATACTATGTTGTGCACGATGGTAAGACCACAATGTACTGTGTTGTGCACGATGGTAAGACCACAATGTACTATGTTGTGCACGATGGTAAGACCACAATGTACTGTGTTGTGCACGATGGTAAGACCACAATGTACTGTGTTGTGCACGATGGTAAGACCACAATGTACTGTGTTGTGCACGATTGTAAGACCACAATGTACTATGTTGTGCACGATGGTAAGACCACAATGTACTGTGTTGTGCACGATGGTAAGACCACAATGTAATATGTTGTGCACGTTGGTAAACATTATAACATAAAGATTTAGTTAAGAACATCCATACTTATTCATGTGCCTACTACATACATAGAACAATACATACAAACATAAACCCTCCACTCAAACTTTTCCTCACCAATCTTAACAGGACACACGACCATAACCCAAGACAGATCTCTTTTTGATGTACCCCGTGTCCATATCACACTGTGTAAAAAAAACTGTGCACATAAAGGGGCCCCAAAATTTGGAATTCATTATCAGAAAATACTGAAGTAACCCAGTATGTGAGCGCTAATCCCATAGGGATCAGTCAGCGTCTGCGGTATGTGACGAAATGAGATTCGATCCAAGGAAAGCAAGAGTAGGTTTAGTTCTGTGGATGAGGAGACCTTCACCGGCACGAGGGTACCCTGGGCACAGCTTGGCCTGTGCCAGCCTGGTAGCTGCATCCAGATATGGAATATCGTCGCTCCACTGCTCTACATAGTATAATCTTTTCAGATTTTGCTTTGAGAGGATTTGAGACAGATCTCTGAGAGGTATTAACAAAGACGTGATAACTTCAGATTACGTTTGAAGTTGACGACACATTAAATCGTGACGTGGTCCTTGATGTGTCCTTAACTGTGGTGTAGTCCTTGATGAGTGGTTAACTGTGGTGTAGTTCTTGATGAGTGGTTAACTGTGGTGTAGTTCTTGATGAGTGGCTAATTGTGGTGTGTTCCTTAATGTGCTGTTAGCTGTGTTTCCGTAATGGATATACGGTTAACTGTAGTATATTCCTTGATGTGTTGATGTAATATGGTTCTTGATATGTGATTGTGTTGTCCTTGACGAGTGGTTAACTGTAGTTTGATCCTTGATGTGTGATTAACTGTGGGGTGTTTCTTGAAATGTAGTTAATTGTGGTGTGGTACATAAGGTGTGGTTAACTGTGGTGTTGTCGTTCGTGTGTGCTGGTCACCGTGATGTTATTCTCACTCCAGCCTCCCTGACAGTAGTCACGGTGGTGTTATTCTCACTCCAGCCTCCCTGACAGTAGTCACGGTGGTGTTATTCTCACTCCAGCCTCCCTGACAGTAGTCACGGTGGTGTTATTCTCACTCCAGCCTCCCTGACAGTAGCCACGGTGGTGTTATTCCCACTCCAGCTTCCCTGACAGTAGTCACGGTGGTGTTACCCCACTCTCCTGGACCCAACCAACCCCACGGCTTGCCCAGAACACACCTCAACCCACAACCAGCCCACCCAACCTCAACACACAAGGACTAGCTTACACACCTGATCTCACTCTTACTTGCAAAATCATTACAGCTGTACACTCAGCCATAGCAATAAACCAGATATACCAGCTAGACTTCCCACATGCCCTCAATGCTATACTCGCAGCAAACAGCCTACCCCAACTCGTCTTCCCTCCTCTCCCCAGCCCCCACAGTCACCCCCCCTGCCCCCTCCCTCCCCATCCCCCCCGCCACCCCCTCCCACCCAATCCACCCATGAATCCCCCACCCTCCAGAGCCTGAGCCAAACCACCATGCCACCCCCCGAAACTCCCCTCCCCCCAACCCCCACTGCCACCCGCTACCTCCCCACTCCCCCCGCACCCCCCACACCCTCCACCCCTGGCCCCTTCTCCACTCCTACGCCCAAGTCAGCCAGCTCTAACCAAACACACAACACAAGATCCACCTCAGCCCATAGGAGGAAATCAACCAAACCCCAACCCGCACCCACTTATGATAGACAATCCAGGGAACATGAAAGAACACAAAACACACAAAGCAGAAGGGTTTCCCCCTCCCCCTCCAGGAAGCGCCTCCGCGACCAAACATACACTCACACCTCTGGGAACATCACCTTCATGGGTATACGACCTGTACTGGCCAGGTTGTGGCACCATGCTACGTACACACACAAGCACATCCCCCATGCCACGTACATACGCACCATGCCACGTACTCACGAACTCACGCGAACGGTACTACCGGTCATGTAGTATCTTTTCCGTGGACACGTTATGTGAATGTACGTGGTTCCTTCACGTGTGAGCCTCGTCATAGGTATCCCCTGTGTTAAGGTTCCTTCCCTTGTGAACCTCGTCATAGGTATCCCCTGTGTTAAGGTTCCATCCCTTGTGAGCCTCGTCATAGGTATCCCCTGTGTTAAGGTTCCATCCCTTGTGAGCCTCGTCATAGGTATCCCCTTTGTTAAGGTTCCATCCCTTGTGAGCCTCGTCATAGGTATCCCCTTTGTTAAGGTTCCATCCCTTGTGAGCCTCGTCATAGGTATCCCCTTTGTTAAGGTTCCATCCCTTGTGAGCCTCGTCATAGGTATCCCCTTTGTTAAGGTTCCATCCCTTGTGAGCCTCGTCATAGGTATCCCCTTTGTTAAGGTTCCATCCCTTGTGAGCCTCGTCATAGGTATCCCCTTTGTTAAGGTTCCATCCCTTGTGAGCCTCGTCATAGGTATCCCCTTTGTTAAGGTTCCTTCCCTTGTGAGCCTCGTCATAGGTATCCCCTGTGTTAAGGTTCCATCCCTTGTGAGCCTCGTCATAGGTTCCATCCCTTGTGAGCCTCACCGTTCGCTCCCGGATGTCTCCCCTTCCCCACTTACCCAAGGTCAGCCTCAACAACAACCTTCCCCAAGTTCATGTATCCAGGAATCCATCCGTTCGCTCCCGGATGTCTCCCCTTCCCCACTTACCCAAGGTCAGCCTCAACAACAACCTTCCCCAAGTTCATGTATCCAGGAATCCATCCGTTCGCTCCCGGATGTTTCCCCTTCCCCACTTACCCAAGGTCAGCCTCAACAACAACCTTCCCCAAGTTCATGTATCCAGGAATCCATCCGTTCGCTCCCGGATGTCTTCCCTTCCCCACTTACCTAAGGTCAGCGAGTTAGGTCAGTGCCTTCCCCGGATCATTTATACAACAATAAAGTATCTTGTAAAATACGTCTGTACTTTATTGGTGATTTATGCCTGTTTATTGTTAGAACTTAGTCTGAGGAAGAGCATTAGTATTTGTCCAACTTTGCTAACTCAAGTCTGCTAAAGTTTTATGTTGTTTGTAAGTATATTGTGTTGCGTAGACTGTCTCTGAAAGAGGTTTCCTACATACACATGCACTGTGTGAACTATTGTGTAGTGTTCTAGTGAGTTGTACACCATGGTACTTGTGCTAGTGAGTTGTACATCATGGTACTTGTGCTAGTGAGTTGTACATCACGGTACTTGTGCTAGTGAGTTGTACATCATGGTACTTGTGCTAGTGAGTTGTACATCATGGTACTTGTGCTAGTGAGATGTACATCATGGTACTTGTGCTAGTGAGATGTACATCATGGTACTTGTGCTAGTGAGTCGTACATCATGGTACTTGTGCTAGTGAGTTGTACATCATGGTAATTGCGTTAGTGAGTTGTATACCATGGTACTGGAAATGTGTTCCTTATTTAATGACTATTTTTTGTCAGTTTTTACACAGGAAGATGTAAATGAGATTCCAGTAATTAACAATTAATTAGTTCCTGATGAATTTAAGTTAATTAATATTACTGTCACGAGGGACATGGTTATTAAACAGATAGACAAACTGAAACAAAATAAGTCCCCGGGACCCGATGAGTTGTTTTCAAGGGTACTTAAGGAAAGCAAGATGGAGCTTAGTCAGCCATTAACGAGTGTATTCAATGCGTCCATCCTTACCAGTGTTGTGCCAGAGTTGTGGAAGATGGCTAATGTGGTTCCTATATTCAAATCAGGGGATAAGTCCACTCCTTCAAATTACCGTCCAATAAGCCTGACATCTATAGTGGGCAAGTTATTAGAATCAATTATAGCTGACATTATCAGAAGTCACCTTGAAGAGCATAACTTGATAAATGAATCTCAGCATGGATTCACGAGAGGTCGTTCCTGCCTGACAAACTTACTGACGTTCTTCAATAGAACATTTGAGGCAGTTGACAGTGATAAGGAATATGATATTGTTTATTTGGATTTTAGTAAAGCCTTCGACAGAGTACCTCACAAGAGACTCTTAAGAAAAGTGGCAGCTCATGGTATAGGAGGTAAAATTCTAGCATGGATTGAGGCATGGCTTACCAATAGAAAGCAGAGAGTTACCATTAATGGAGTGAAATCTGAATGGGGATTAGTCACTAGTGGCATTCCACAAGGATCAGTTTTAGGCCAGTGGTTGGACAGCAGGGGACGACGAAGTTGACGATCAAGAAGACGAATGGAAAGCCAGAAACGATGAAGAAGAAAGAGACTGCTGTGGAAACTCCCGTGGAAACCTCCAACGCATTCTCGGTGCTACCCGACGAATGTGAGTCTACTACTGGGATCGTCACGACGAACGACAACAAGGAAGGTAAGAATATTGTTGTTGTTGGGGATAGCAAGGTTAGATACATGGATAGGGCATTCTGCTTGAAGGACAGGAGTAGGAGACAAAGGGTATGCTTTCCTGGGGCTGGGATGGAGGACATTGTTAGCCGGCTTGACAACATCATGAACGGTAATGGGATCAATCCTATTATTTGCCTCAGTGCTGGAGGCAATGATGTAGGCAAGCGTAGAAGTGAGGATTTAGTTAGAAAGTTCAGGACAGCTATAGACATGATTAGGAAGAAGGGGGGCGCCCTGTTATATGTGGCATTTTGCCAAGAAGAGGTGTTGGTAATGAATGGTTGTCCAGAGCAATTGGTATTAATTGTTGGCTGGATAAACACTGTAAGGATAATGCAGTACCATTCATTGACAACTGGGACAACTTCTATGGCCGAAATGACATGTATGCCAGGGATGGGGTTCACTTATCCAGGGCAGGTGTGGGTTTTCTTGCTAACTCAGTTGAGGGGGTTGTTAGGACTTTAAACTAGGATTAGTTAGAGGTATGGGTTTTGAAATGATTAATAATGAATATGGATATATTGACTTATGCTCTGATGTGTACTTAGCTCTGTGAAGACCTGTTTGTGTGCTCTCTGTGAATCTGGACCAGGATGCCCTCTCTTGAGCAGCTTTACCAGCAGCTGAGAGAAGAACTCAGAGTTGCTAAACTGGAGATACGGCGATTAACGGAGGAGAACAAGAGGATTCGTAGTAATCCTCCTGCTGTGAGTCCCCAGGTTAAGAGGGGAGCTTGGTCAGTGGCCGGGCAACATGGAACCAAGCTGAAGATTAAGAAAACGGTTGGAGAGGCAGCAACAACGAGAAACCAGAAGACTGCCGTGGAAACTTCCAACTCATTCTCGGTGCTACCTGACGAATGTGAGTGTTCTACTGGGAATGCCACAACGAGCACCAGGGAAGCATTGGCAGACGTGAGTGAGACATCCCTAGAAACCCCAACGAAGACCATCGAGAACGCCATGACGAATTCTACAAGTGGTGTAATGCTACCTGGCGAATGTGAGTCGACTACTCGGAGCATCACTACGGACGACGCCAAGGAAGGTAAAAACATTGTTGTTGTTGGGGATAGCCAGATTAGGTACATGGATAGGGCATTCTGTTTAAAGGATAGGAGTAGGAGGCAGAGAGTGTGTTTTCCTGGGGCTGGGATGAAGGATATTGTTAGCCGTCTGGATGACATCATGAGAGGTAATGGGAGCAATCCTATTATCTGTCTCAGTGCTGGAGGCAACGATGTTGGCAGACGTAGGAGTGAGGACCTGATTAGCAGGTATAGGTCAGCAATAGAGATAATTAGGAAGAAGGGTGGGAAACTTGTCATATGTGGCATTTTGCCAAGGAGAGGAGTTGGAAATGAATGGTTGTCCAGAGCAATTGGTGTCAATTGCTGGCTGGACAAATACTGTAAGGAAAATGCGGTAACATTCATTGACAACTGGGACCTCTTCTATGGCAGAAATGACATGTATGCCAGGGATGGGGTTCACTTGTCTAGGTGTGGGGTGGGAGCACTGGCCAACGCAGTGGAGGGAGCTGTTAGGTCTTTAAACTAGGAATAGTTAGTGGTATGGGTTTTGGCGGGAAAACTGTGAAGTCGCAGGGTAGTAACATGAGTACTAGGAGAACTAGTAATAGGCAAAATGAGGAGGATATTGGAAAGCCAGTGGCACTAATTGACAATGACAGTAATAGGTTTAGTGGAATAACAGAAAGGAGCAGGAAGGGTAAAGAGATAGGAGGGTCATTAAATATTTATTACACAAATAGTCGCAGTGCTAGGAATAAGATGGACGAGTTGAGACTAGTTGCTAGTGCAGGTAACATAGATGTAATTGCCATTACTGAGACGTGGTTTAATTCAAAAAGTCGGGACATGCCTGCAGAATGTCACATTCAGGGTTTTAAATTGTTCCAAGTAGATAGAAGTATCGGGAAGGGGGGTGGGGTGGCATTGTATGTCCGAGATCGCTTGAACTGTCGCATAAAAACGGGTATTAAGTCTGAAGTAACACATACAGAGTCTGTTTGGATAGAATTTTCAGAGGGGCATGAAAAATTAATTTTAGGTGTGATATACCGTCCCCCAAATTTAGATAGGGACCAGGGGAGACTACTATGGGAGGAAATTGCTAGGGCCACAAGGCACGATAATGTAGTAATTCTAGGAGACTTTAACTTTAGTCATATTGATTGGAATTTCTTGACTGGGAATTTAGAATCATACGATTTCTTAGAAGTAGTTCAGGATTGTTTTCTGAAGCAGTTTGTGACAGAACCCACAAGGGGTAATAACCTGCTTGACTTAGTTCTGGCAAACAATGAATCCCTTGTTAATAATTTAGAAGTCTCAGAGGAACTGGGTGCTAGCGACCACAAATCAATTACATGTAGAATTGAATGGAAATATGATAGTAGGGATAACTCAGTAACAGTCCCAGATTTTCGCTTAGCAGATTACGATGGGCTTAGAGAACACTTATCATCTGTTGACTGGGGTAACGAAGAGAGCTATCAATATGACAGTTTTCTGAACACAATACATGGTGCTCAAAGAACGTTTATCCCTTATAAGGAAATTAGATCAAATAGAAATGACCCAAAATGGATGAATAATAGGCTGAAATATCTACTAGGGCATAAGAAAGGAATTTATAGGCGTATCAAAAGAGGCGAGGGTCATCTTATGAATCAGTATATTGACATTAAGAGGGACATTAAAAAGGGGATAAGAAAAGCTAAAAGGGACTATGAAATTAAAGTTGCTAGGGATTCTAAAACTAACCAAAAAAGTTTTTTCCAGGTCTATAGAACAAAAGTCAGAGATAAGATAGGTCCCCTTAAAAATAACTATGGGCATCTTACTGACAAAGAGAATGAAATGTGCTCGATTTTAAATAATTATTTTCTCTCGGTTTTTACACAGGAAGACACTAATAATATTCCGGTAATTAATTTTTATAGTGGATCAGAAGAAGATAAATTATGTAACATCACAGTCACTAGTGAAATGGTTGTGAAGCAGATAGACAGACTGAAGCAAAATAAGTCACCGGGTCCTGATGAGGTTTTTTCAAGGGTTCTAAAGGAATGCAAAATGGAAGTCTGTGAACCATTAACTAATATTTTTAATTTATCTCTTCAAACAGGTGCAGTGTCTGATATGTGGAAGATGGCTAATGTAATTCCTATTTTTAAAACAGGGGACAAGTCGTTACCGTCAAATTACCGCCCAATAAGCCTGACCTCAATTGTAGGCAAATTACTAGAGTCAATTATAGCTGAGATTATAAGAAGCCATCTCGATAAGCATAGCTTGATTAATGATACTCAGCATGGATTCACAAGAGGCCGGTCTTGTCTAACTAATTTATTAACTTTCTTCAGTAAAGCTTTTGAGGCTGTTGACCACGATAAAGAATTTGATATTATTTACTTAGATTTTAGTAAGGCATTTGATAGAGTTCCGCACCAAAGACTGTTGAAGAAAGTAGCAGCTCATGGCATTGGGGGAAGGGTGCTCTCGTGGATCGAATCATGGCTCACAGACAGGAAGCAAAGAGTGTCCATAAATGGGGTTAAATCCGAGTGGGGATCAGTAACAAGTGGCGTTCCACAGGGATCAGTCTTGGGCCCGTTGTTGTTTATAATATATATCAATGATCTTGATGAAGGAATTACTAGTGATATGAGCAAATTCGCCGATGACACGAAGATAGGTAGGATAATTGATTCAAACGTAGATGTTAGGGAACTTCAGGAGGTTGTGTACGAATGGTATATAATACCGACAAGATGAGATTAAGACACATATGCAACATCTGGGTATCTTTATTGTAGACGTTTCGCCATCCAGTGGCTTTATCAATACAAATTCTAGGACATAACTTGAAGACAGTAGAACTATGTACAGAAGATGAGGTAATCAGATGAGGTAATCAGACTGATTACCTCATCTTCTGTACATAGTTCTACTGTCTTCAAGTTATGTCCTAGAATTTGTATTGATAAAGCCACTGGATGGCGAAACGTCTACAATAAAGATACCCAGATGTTGCATATGTGTCTTAATCTCAACTTCAGGAGGATTTAGACAAACTCTACTCTTGGTCAGAAAAGTGGCAGATGCAGTTCAATGTAGATAAATGCAAGGTTCTGAAGCTCGGGAGTGTCCATAACCCTAGCACTTATAAGTTAAATAATGTAGAACTTAACCATACAGATTGCGAAAAGGACTTGGGGGTTATGGTAAGCAGCAACCTTAAACCAAGACAGCAATGCCTAAGCGTACGTAATAAGGCAAATAGATTACTGGGATTTATATCAAGAAGTGTAAGCAACAGAAGTCCAGAGGTCATACTGCAGCTTTATACATCATTAGTAAGGCCTCACCTAGATTATGCAGCTCAATTCTGGTCTCCATATTACAGAATGGACATAAATTCGTTAGAAAACATTCAGCGTAGGATGACTAAATTAATACATAGCATTAGAAATCTTCCTTATGAAGAAAGATTGAAGACTCTTAAGTTACATTCACTTGTTAGACGAAGAATGAGGGGAGACCTGATCGAAGTGTATAAGTGGAAGATAGGTATTAATAAAGGGGATATTAACAAGGTCTTGAGGATATCTCTCCAAGAGAGAACCCGCAGTAATGGATTTAAATTAGATAAGTTTAGATTTAGAAAGGACATAGGAAAGTATTGGTTTGGAAATAGGGTAGTTGATGAGTGGAACAGTCTACCTAGTTGGGTTATTGAGGCTAGGACTTTGGGTAGTTTCAAATTTAGGTTGGATAAGTACATGACTGGGAGGGGTTGGATTTGAGTGGGACTTGCACATCAAAGCTTATTTCTTGGGTAGCATTGAAAATTGGGTTGGTCAAATGTTTGTTAGTGGGATGAATTGTAAAGGACCTGCCTAGTATGGGCCAACAGGCCTGCTGCAGTGTTCCTCCTTTCTTATGTTCTTATGTTCTTATATTAAGAATCTTAATAGTAACTGTCATGGAGTAACTCTGGGTAATGATAATTTCAGAAATTGTGTAAAAACAAAGATGAATAGGAAAAATGTGCAGAAGAAAAAACATATGATGGTATTTTATGCTAACAGTCGAAGTGCAAGAAATAAAATTAATGAACTACGTTTGGTAGCATGTGCTGGGAACTTTGATATCATTGCATTAACTGAAACGTGGTATGATTTAAAGAGTCGGGGTATGACTGCTGAGTGTAATATTCAGGGATTTAAGTTATTCAATGTGGATAGATGTAATGGGAAGGGGGGAGGAGTTGCATTGTATGTTCGAGAAAATATTAATTGTTGCATAAAAAAAGGTATAAAAATAGATGGAGCAGTAACAGAGTCTGTTTGGGTAGAGTTCGTGGAGGGTCAAGAAAAACTAATTCTAGGTGTAATATACCGACCTCCAGGCTTGGATCACGATAGAGGGAGACTTCTTTGGGACGAAATTGTTAGGGCTTCTGGACACAGTAACGTAGTCATAGTAGGGGACTTTAACTTTAGCCAAATTGACTGGAATTCTTTGACAGGTAATCTAGAGTCCAGTGACTTCATGGAAACAGTTCAGGACTGTTTTCTGAAACAGAGTGTAACTGAACCTACCAGGGGTAATAATTTGCTAGACCTAGTCTTGTCAAATAAGAAAACACTCGTGAATAATCTGGAGATCACTGAAGAGCTTGGCGCAAGTGATCACAAATCCATCACCTTTAGCATTAATTGGGAATGCAAGAATAATGATAATACAGTAAAAATCCCCGATTTTCGTTCTGCCGATTGTAATGGACTTAGGGAACATCTGTCTAATCTTGATTGGGGTTATCTAGCTAATGATTTTATTGACGATAATCATACTTATGAATATGAAGGGATCTGCTTTTATGATTGTTTTCTTAATAATGTACACAGTGCCCAGAGTATATACATTCCCCAGAGAGAAATTAGGTCTAATAATAACGATCCCAAATGGGTTAACAGGAGGCTAAAGCATCTATTAGGGGAGAAAAGGGGAATTTATAGGCGCATCAGAAGAGGAGAGGTTAACCTTACTGACCAATATGTTCAGCTTAAAAGAGAAGTAAAAAAGGCGATTAGAAAGGCTAAACGTGACTATGAAATTAGAGTTGCTAATGAATCAAAGACTAATCCAAAGGGGTTCTTTCAAGTGTATAGGACGAAGGTGAAGGAAAAAGTAGGACCTCTGAAATCTGGGAATGGACAGCTGACGGATAATGAACTGGAAATGTGTTCCTTATTTAATGACTATTTTTTTGTCAGTTTTTACACAGGAAGATGTAAATGAGATTCCAGTAATTAACAATTATTTAGTTCCTGATGAATTTAAGTTAACTAATATTACTGTCACGAGGGACATGGTTATTAAACAGATAGACAAACTGAAACAAAATAAGTCCCCGGGACCCGATGAGTTGTTTTCAAGGGTACTTAAGGAATGCAAGATAAGAACATAAGAATGTAGGAACACTGCAGAAGGCCTACTGGCCCATACGAGGCAGGTCCTTATCAAAACGACATCTACCTAAAGCTACTAAGAAACAACTCCCGCACCCCCCAACACCAATCAAACCCAGCCCCTCCCACTCATATATTTGTCCAGTCTCTTCTTAAAGCTACCCAAGGTCCTAGCCTCTATCACCCCACTGGGAAGACTGTTCCACGCATCTACAACTCTGTTAGAAAACCAGTACTTACCTATGTCCTTTCTAAATCTAAATTTATCCAACTTAAATCCATTATTCCTGGTTCTTACCTGGTTCGACACCCTCAGTACTTTATTAATGTCTCCCTTGTTTATGCCCGTCATCCACTTATACACTTCAATGATATCTCCCCTCATTCTACGCCTCTCCAGAGAGTGGAGATTTAAGGCTTTAAGTCTATCTTCATACGGGAGGTTCCTTACACAGTAAATCATTTTAGTCATTCTTCTCTGTATGTTCTCTAATGAGTCTATGTCCATCCTGTAGTAAGGGGACCAAAACTGAGCAGCATAATCTAAATGAGGCCTCACTAGTGATGTATAGAGCTGTAAAATAACTTTTGGATTTCTGTTACTTATACTTCTTGAGATAAATCCAAGTAATCTGTTGGCCTTGTTGCGCACACTAAGGCACTGCTGTCTTGGCTTTAGATTTCTGCTTACCATGACTCCCAAGTCTTTTTCACATTCTGTATGACCAAGCTCTACTTCACCTAGATTATAGCTTCGAGGGTTGGCAATATAAACACAAATGCAGTATAATGTGATCCTTTATTGACTACGTTTCGCCCACACAGTGGGCTTTTTCAAGTCACAAACAGAACTACCTGGGGTGGAAGGAACGCGAGTATTTATAGTCCGGCTGAGGTCAGGTGAAGAATGCTGCATCTGATGATGTACCGAGTGGGGCTATAGAGTCTAAAAACTTGGGTAGCTTGGAAAGGAGATTGGATAAGTTTGTGAGCAGACCTTCTACAGTGTTCTTATGTGGGATAGCGATGAAGAAGTTTCTTGGCAAGTGGTTCAGCTATGTTATAGAAGCCACTATTCTGGTTGAAGTTGTCGGTTATAGAAATAAGTGATGATTCCAGGATTCTTCGGTATTGAGTGTTGTCTTCTGTGGCGATAAGT
Organism: Cherax quadricarinatus; assembly: GCF_038502225.1. Lineage (NCBI taxonomy): Eukaryota > Metazoa > Arthropoda > Malacostraca > Decapoda > Parastacidae > Cherax > Cherax quadricarinatus. The sequence goes on from NC_091320.1 coordinate 11,202,720, forward strand.
CTTGAGTTTCTGTAGTTTATCAAGTGGTTGTGTGAATTACGGTGTTGTACGCAGGCATTCCTTGTGTCGTCAGACCTGCTTAATAAGAACACTGTAGAAGGTCTGCTCACAAACTTATCCAATCTCCTTTCCAAGCTACCCAAGTTTTTAGACTCTATAGCCCCACTCGGTACATCATCAGATGCAGCATTCTTCACCTGACCTCAGCCGGACTATAAATACTCGCGTTCCTTCCACCCCAGGTAGTTCTGTTTGTGACTTGAAAAAGCCCACTGTGTGGGCGAAACGTAGTCAATAAAGGATCACATTATACTGCATTTGTGTTTATATTGCCATTGTGTCGGTATTTTATACCATTTATTTCCAGCTTCGAGGGTTATTTTCATTACCAAGGGCAAGTACCTTACACTTATCCACATTAAATTTCATCTGCCATTTTTCGGACCAAGACATTAATTTGTTCAAATCGTCCTGGAGTTCATTGATATCCTCCTCAGAGTGAATTATACGGCCTATCTTTGTATCATCAGCAAACTTACTCATGTCACTAGTAATCCCTTCATCAAGGTCATTAATGTAAATTATGAACAAGAGAGGGCCTAAAACTGATCCTTGTGGAACGCCACTAGTGACTAATCCCCATTCAGATTTCACTCCATTAATGGTAACTCTCTGCTTTCTATTGGTAAGCCATGCCTCAATCCATGCTAGAACTTTACCTCCTATACCATGAGCTGCCACTTTTCTTAAGAGTCTCTTGTGAGGTACTCTGTCGAAGGCTTTACTAAAATCCAAATAAACAATATCATATTCCTTATCACTGTCAACTGCCTCAAATGTTCTATTGAAGAACGTCAGCAAGTTTGTCAGGCAGGAACGACCTCTCGCGAATCCATGCTGAGATTCATTTATCAAGTTATGCTCTTCAAGGTGACTTCTGATAATGTCAGCTATAATTGATTCTAATAACTTGCCCACTATAGATGTCAGGCTTATTGGACGGTAATTTGAAGGAGTGGACTTATCCCCTGATTTGAATATAGGAACCACATTAGCCATCTTCCACATCTCTGGCACAACACTGGTAAGGATGGACGCATTGAATACACTCGTTAATGGCTGACTAAGCTCCATCTTGCATTCCTTAAGTACCCTTGAAAACAACTCATCGGGTCCCGGAGACTTATTTTGTTTCAGTTTGTCTATCTGTTTAATAACCATGTCCCTCGTGACAGTAATATTAGTTAACTTAAATTCATCAGGAACTAAATAATTGTTAATTATTGGAATCTCATTTACATCTTCCTGTGTAAAAACTGACAAAAAATAGTCATTAAATAAGGAACACATTTCCAGTTCATTATCCGTCAGCTGTCCATTCCCAGATTTCAGAGGTCCTACTTTTTCCTTCACCTTCGTCCTATACACTTGAAAGAACCCCTTTGGATTAGTCTTTGATTCATTAGCGACTCTAATTTCATAGTCACGTTTAGCCTTTCTAATCGCCTTTTTTACTTCTCTTTTAAGCTGAACATATTGGTCAGTAAGGTTAACCTCTCCTCTTCTAATGCGCCTATAAATTCCCCTTTTCTCCCCTAATAGATGCTTTAACCTAATGTTAACCCATTTGGGATCGTTATTATTAGACCTAATTTCTCTCTGGGGAATGTATATACTCTGGGCACTGTGTACATTATTAAGAAAACAATCATAAAAGCAGATCCCTTCATATTCATAAGTATGATTATCGTCAATAAAATCATTAGCTAGATAACCCCAATCAAGATTAGACAGATGTTCCCTAAGTCCATTATAATCGGCAGAACGAAAATCGGGGATTTTTACTGTATTATCATTATTCTTGCATTCCCAATTAATGCTAAAGGTGATGGATTTGTGATCACTTGCGCCAAGCTCTTCAGTGATCTCCAGATTATTCACTAGTGTTTCCTTATTTGACAAGACTAGGTCTAGCAAATTATTACCCCTGGTAGGTTCAGTTACACTCTGTTTCAGAAAACAGTCCTGAACTGTTTCCATGAAGTCACTGGACTCTAGATTACCTGTCAAAGAATTCCAGTCAATTTGGCTAAAGTTAAAGTCCCCTACTATGACTACGTTACTGTGTCCAGAAGCCCTAACAATTTCGTCCCAAAGAAGTCTCCCTCTATCGTGATCCAAGCCTGGAGGTCTGTATATTACACCTAGAATTAGTTTTTCTTGACCCTCCACGAACTCTACCCAAACAGACTCTGTTACTGCTCCATCTATTTTTATACCTTTTTTTATGCAACAATTAATATTTTCTCGAACATACAATGCAACTCCTCCCCCCTTCCCATTACATCTATCCACATTGTATAACTTAAATCCCTGAATATTACACTCAGCAGTCATATCCCGACTCTTTAAATCATACCACGTTTCAGTTAATGCAATGATATCAAAGTTCCCAGCACATGCTACCAAACGTAGTTCATTAATTTTATTTCTTGCACTTCGACTGTTAGCATAAAATACCATCATATGTTTTTTCTTCTGCACATTTTTCCTATTCATCTTTGTTTTTACACAATTTCTGAAATTATCAATACCCAGAGTTACTCCATGACAGTTACTATTAAGATTCTTAATATCAGAGCATAAGTCAATATATCCATACTCATTATTAATCATTTCTAAACCCATACCTCTAACTAATCCTAGTTTAAAGTCCTAACAACCCCCTCAACTGAGTTAGCAAGAAAACCCACACCTGCCCTGGATAAGTGAACCCCATCCCTGGCATACATGTCATTTCGGCCAAAGAAGTTGTCCCAGTTGTCAATGAATGGTACTGCATTATCCTTACAGTGTTTATCCAGCCAACAATTAATACCAATTGCTCTGGACAACCATTCATTACCAACACCTCTTCTTGGCAAAATGCCACATATAACAGGGCGCCCCCCCTTCTTCCTAATCATGTCTATAGCTGTCCTGAACTTTCTAACTAAATCCTCACTTCTACGCTTGCCTACATCATTGCCTCCAGCACTGAGGCAAATAATAGGATTGATCCCATTACCGTTCATGATGTTGTCAAGCCGGCTAACAATGTCCTCCATCCCAGCCCCAGGAAAGCATACCCTTTGTCTCCTACTCCTGTCCTTCAAGCAGAATGCCCTATCCATGTATCTAACCTGGCTATCCCCAACAACAACAATATTCTTACCTTCCTTGTCGTTCGTCGTGACGATCCCAGTAGTAGACTCACATTCGTCGGGTAGCACCGAGAATGCGTTGGAGGTTTCCACGGGAGTTTCCACAGCAGTCTCTTTCTTCTTCATCGTTTCTGGCTTTCCATTCGTCTTCTTGATCGTCAACTTCGTCGTCCCCTGCTGTCCAGCCACTGACCACGATCCCTTCTTGACCTGAGGACTCGAAACAGGAGGACTACTACGAATCCTCTTGTTTTCCTCGGTCAATCGCCGTATCTCCATCTTCGCTGCCTTCAATTCTTCCTTAAGCTGAGAGTAAGACACATATGCAAAATCTTGGTATCTTTATTGTAGACGTTTCGCCATCCAGTGGCTTTATCAATAAAAAATCTAGGACATAACTTGAAGACAGTAGAACTATGTACAGAAGATGAGGTAATCAGTCCCTCAACCTAGGAGTAGGTACGAACAGCACCCTAGTCGTGGAGATTCTGAAGCAGGACATGTACATAACCTTCACGACTACGACAACTACCTCTACAACTAACCCATCTCTTTGGGAAGGACCTACTTCCACTGGGGAATCCCGCCTACCAGTGAATTTGCCCTCGTCTGCTTCACCTGACGTTACTATATAAGCGCCAGGATTCTTTCTTCTGCTTCAGAATCTCCACGACTAGGGTGCTGTTCGCACCTACTCCTAGGTTGAGGGACTGATTACCTCATCTTCTGTACATAGTTCTACTGTCTTCAAGTTATGTCCTAGATTTTGTATTGATAAAGCCACTGGATGGCGAAACGTCTACAATAAAGATACCCAGATGTTGCATATGTGTCTTACTCTCATCTTGTCGGTATTATATACCATTCGTACACAACTTGTCAGACACTGCAACATCATGGAATCTTAATTCTGAGGACATGTACATAACCTTCACGACTACGACAACTACCTCTACAACTAACCCATCTCTTTGGGAAGGACCTACTTCCACTGGGGAATCCCGCCTACCAGTGAATTTGCCCTCGTCTGCTTCACCTGACGTTACTATATAAGCGCCAGGATTCTTTCTTCTGCTTCAGAATCTCCACGACTAGGGTGCTGTTCGCACCTACTCCTAGGTTGAGGGACTGATTACCTCATCTTCTGTACATAGTTCTACTGTCTTCAAGTTATGTCCTAGATTTTGTATTGATAAAGCCACTGGATGGCGAAACGTCTACAATAAAGATACCCAGATGTTGCATATGTGTCTTACTCTCATCTTGTCGGTATTATATACCATTCGTACACATCTTCCTTAAGCTGCTGGTAAAGTTGCTCGATGGAGGGCATCTTGGTTCAGTCCACGGGAGCAAACAAGACACTTCTTCACAGAGTTAAGTACAGGTCAGCACTCAAAGTACAGGTCACCACTCAAGAGCACACAAACAGGTCTTCACAGGAGCACACAAACAGGTCTTCACAGGAGCACACAAACAGGTCTTAGTCAGCCATTAACGAGTGTATTCAATGCGTCCATCCTTACCAGTGTTGTGCCAGAGATGTGGAAGATGGCTAATGTGGTTCCTATATTCAAATCAGGGGATAAGTCCACTCCTTCAAATTACCGTCCAATAAGCCTGACATCTATAGTGGGCAAGTTATTAGAATCAATTATAGCTGACATTATCAGAAGTCACCTTGAAGAGCATAATTTGATAAATGAATCTCAGCATGGATTCACGAGAGGTCGTTCCTGCCTGACAAACTTACTGACGTTCTTCAATAGAACATTTGAGGCAGTTGACAGTGATAAGGAATATGATATTGTTTATTTGGATTTTAGTAAAGCCTTCGACAGAGTACCTCACAAGAGACTCTTAAGAAAAGTGGCAGCTCATGGTATAGGAGGTAAAGTTCTAGCATGGATTGAGGCATGGCTTACCAATAGAAAGCAGAGAGTTACCATTAATGGAGTGAAATCTGAATGGGGATTAGTCACTAGTGGCGTTCCACAAGGATCAGTTTTAGGCCCTCTCTTGTTCATAATTTACATTAATGACCTTGATGAAGGGATTACTAGTGACATGAGTAAGTTTGCTGATGATACAAAGATAGGCCGTATAATTCACTCTGAGGAGGATATCAATGAACTCCAGGACGATTTGAACAAATTAATGTCTTGGTCTGAGAAATGGCAGATGAAGTTTAATGTGGATAAGTGTAAGGTACTTGCCCTTGGTAATGAAAATAACCCTCGAAGCTATAATCTAGGTGAAGTAGAGCTTGGTCATACAGAATGTGAAAAAGACTTGGGAGTCATGGTAAGCAGAAATCTAAAGCCAAGACAGCAGTGCCTCAGTGTGCGCAACAAGGCCAACAGATTACTTGGATTTATCTCAAGAAGTATAAGTAACAGAAGTCCAAAAGTTATTTTACAGCTCTATACATCACTAGTGAGGCCTCATTTAGATTATGCTGCTCAGTTTTGGTCCCCTTACTACAGGATGGACATAGACTCATTAGAGAACATACAGAGAAGAATGACTAAAATGATTTACTGTGTAAGGAACCTCCCGTATGAAGATAGACTTAAAGCCTTAAATCTCCACTCTCTGGAGAGGCGTAGAATGAGGGGAGATATCATTGAAGTGTATAAGTGGATGACGGGCATAAACAAGGGAGACATTAATAAAGTACTGAGGGTGTCGAACCAGGTAAGAACCAGGAATAATGGATTTAAGTTGGATAAATTTAGATTTAGAAAGGACATAGGTAAGTACTGGTTTTCTAACAGAGTTGTAGATGCGTGGAACAGTCTTCCCAGTGGGGTGATAGAGGCTAGGACCTTGGGTAGCTTTAAGAAGAGACTGGACAAATATATGAGCGGGAGGGGCTGGGTTTGATTGGTGTTGGGGGGTGCGGGAGTTGTTTCTTGAGTAGCTTTAGGTAGATGTCCTTTTGATAAGGACCTGCCTCGTATGGGCCAGTAGGCCTTCTGCAGTGTTCCTACATTCTTATGTTCTTATGTTCTTATTAATGACCTTGATGAAGGGATTACTAGTGACATGAGTAAGTTTGCTGATGATACAAAGATAGGCCTTATAATTCACTCTGAAGAGGATATCAATGAACTCCAGGACGATTTGAACAAATTAATGTCTTGGTCTGAAAAATGGCAGATGAAGTTTAATGTGGATAAGTGTAAGGTACTTGCCCGTGGTAATGAAAATAACCCTCGAAGCTATAATCTAGGTGAAGTAGAGCTTGGTCATACAGAATGTGAAAAAGACTTGGGAGTCATGGTAAGCAGAAATCTAAAGCCAAGACAGCAGTGCCTTAGTGTGCGCAACAAGGCCAACAGATTACTTGGATTTATCTCAAGAAGTATAAGTAACAGAAGTCCAAAAGTTATTTTACAGCTCTATACATCACTAGTGAGGCCTCATTTAGATTATGCTGCTCAGTTTTGGTCTCCTTACTACAGGATGGACATAGACTCATTAGAGAACATACAGAGAAGAATGACTAAAATGATTTACTGTGTAAGGAACCTCCCGTATGAAGATAGACTTAAAGCCTTAAATCTCCACTCTCTGGAGAGGCGTAGAATGAGGGGAGATATCATTGAAGTGTATAAGTGGATGACGGGCATAAACAAGGGAGACATTAATAAAGTACTGAGGGTGTCGAACCAGGTAAGAACCAGGAATAATGGATTTAAGTTGGATAAATTTAGATTTAGAAAGAACATAGGTAAGTACTGGTTTTCTAACAGAGTTGTAGATGCGTGGAACAGTCTTCCCAGTGGGGTGATAGAGGCTAGGACCTTGTGTAGCTTTAAGAAGAGACTGGACAAATATATGAGTGGGAGGGGCTGGGTTTGATTGGTGTCATTGGGTACGGGAGTTATTTCTTGGGTGGCTTTAGGTAGAGATCGTTTTGATAAGGACCTGCCTCGTATGGGCCAGTAGGCCTTCTGCAGTGTTCCTACATTCTTATGTTCTTATGTTCTTATGTACTTGTGCTAGTGAGTTGTACATAAGAACATAAGAACATAAGAAAGGAGGAACACTGCAGCAGGCCTGTTGGCCCATACTAGGCAGGTCCTTTACAATTCATCCCACTAACAAACATTTGACCAACCCAATTTTCAATGCTACCCAAGAAATAAGCTCTGATGTGCAAGTCCCTCTCAAATCCAACCCTTCCCACTCATGTATTTATCCAACCTAAATTTGAAACTACACAAAGTCCTAGCCTCAATAACCCAACTAGGTAGACTGTTCCACTCATCAACTACCCTATTTCCAAACCAATACTTTCCTATGTCCTTTCTAAATCTAAACTTATCTAATTTAAATCCATTACTGCGGGTTCTCTCTTGGAGAGATATCCTCAAGACCTTGTTAATATCCCCTTTATTAATACCTATCTTCCACTTATACACTTCGATCAGGTCTCCCCTCATTCTTCGTCTAACAAGTGAATGTAACTTAAGAGTCTTCAATCTTTCTTCATAAGGAAGATTTCTAATGCTATGTATTAGTTTAGTCATCCTACGCTGAATGTTTTCTAACGAATTTATGTCCATTCTGTAATATGGAGACCAGAATTGAGCTGCATAATCTAGGTGAGGTCTTACTAATGATGTATAAAGCTGCAGTATGACCTCTGGACTTCTGTTGCTTACACTTCTTGATATAAATCCCAGTAATCTATTTGCCTTATTACGTACGCTTAGGCATTGCTGTCTTGGTTTAAGGTTGCTGCTTACCATAACCCCTAAGTCCTTTTCGCAATCTGTATGGCTAAGTTCTACATTATTTAACTTATAAGTGCTAGGGTTATAGACACTCCCGAGCTTCAGAACCTTGCATTTATCCACATTGAACTGCATCTGCCACTTTTCTGACCAAGAGTAGAGTTTGTCTAAATCCTCCTGAAGTTCCCTAACATCTACGTTTGAATCAATTATCCTACCTATCTTCGTGTCATCGGCGAATTTGCTCATATCACTAGCAATTCCTTCATCAAGATCATTGATATATATTATAAACAACAACGGGCCCAAGACTGATCCCTGTGGAACGCCACTTGTTACTGATCCCCACTCGGATTTAACCCCATTTATGGACACTCTCTGCTTCCTGTCTGTGAGCCATGACTCGATCCACGAGAGCACCCTCCCCCCAATGCCATGAGCTGCTACTTTCTTCAACAGTCTTTGGTGCGGAACTCTATCAAATGCCTTACTAAAATCTAAGTAAACAATATAAAAAGCTTTACTGAAGAAAGTTAATAAATTAGTTAGACAAGACCGGCCTCTTGTGAATCCATGCTGAGTATCATTAATCAAGCTATGCTTATCGAGATGGCTTCTTATAATCTCAGCTATAATTGACTCTAGCAACTTGCCTACAATTGAGGTCAGGCTTATTGGGCGGTAATTTGACGGTAACGACTTGTCCCCTGTTTTAAAAATAGGAATTACATTAGCCATCTTCCACATATCAGACACTACACCTGTTTGAAGAGATAAATTAAAAATATTAGTTAATGGTTCACAGACTTCCATTTTGCATTCCTTAAGAACCCTTGAAAAAACCTCATCAGGACCCGGTGACTTATTTTGCTTCAGTCGGTCTATCTGCTTCGCAACCATTTCACTAGTGACTGTGATGTTACATAATTTATCTTCTTCTGATCCACTATAAAAATTAATTACCGGAATATTATTAGTGTCTTCCTGTGTAAAAACCGAGAGAAAATAATTATTTAAAATCGAGCACATTTCATTCTCTTTGTCAGTAAGATGCCCATAGTTATTTTTAAGGGGACCTATCTTATCTCTGACTTTTGTTCTATATACCTGGAAAAAACTTTTTGGATTAGTTTTAGAATCCCTAGCAACTTTAATTTCATAGTCCCTTTTAGCTTTTCTTATCCCCTTTTTAATGTCCCTCTTAATGTCAATATACTGATTCATAAGATGACCCTCACCTCTTTTGATACGCCTATAAATTCCTTTCTTAAGCCCTAGTAGATATTTCAGCCTATTATTCATCCATTTAGGGTCATTTCTATTTGATCTAATTTCCTTATAAGGGATAAACGTTCTTTGAGCAGCATGTATTGTGTTCAGAAAACTGTCATATTGATAGCTCTCTTCGTTACCCCAGTCAACAGATGATAAGTGTTCTCTAAGCCCATCGTAATCTGCTAAGCGAAAATCTGGGACTGTTACTGAGTTATCCCTACTATCATATTTCCATTCAATTCTAAATGTAATTGATTTGTGGTCGCTAGCACCCAGTTCCTCTGAAACTTCTAAATTATTAACAAGGGATTCATTGTTTGCCAGAACTAAGTCAAGCAGGTTATTTCCCCTTGTAGGTTCTGTCACAAACTGCTTCAAAAAACAATCCTGAACTACTTCTAAGAAATCGTATGATTCTAAATTCCCAGTCAAGAAATTCCAATCAATATGACTAAAGTTAAAGTCTCCTAGAATTACTACATTATCGTGCCTTGTGGCCCTAGCAATTTCCTCCCATAGTAGTCTCCCCTGGTCCCTATCTAAATTTGGGGGACGGTATATCACACCTAAAATTAATTTTTCATGCCCCTCTGAAAATTCTATCCAAACAGACTCTGTATGTGTTACTTCAGACTTAATACCCGTTTTTATGCAACAGTTCAAGCGATCTCGGACATACAATGCCACCCCACCCCCCTTCCCGATACTTCTATCTACTTGGAACAATTTAAAACCCTGAATGTGACATTCTGCAGGCATGTCCCGACTTTTTGAATTAAACCACGTCTCAGTAATGGCAAATACATCTATGTTACCTGCACTAGCAACTAGTCTCAACTCGCCCATCTTATTCCTAGCACTGCGACTATTTGTGTAATAAACTTTTAATGACCCTCCTCTCTCTTTACCCTTCCTGCTTTTTTCTATTATTCCACTAAACCTATTACTGTCCTTGTCAATTAGTGCCACTGGCTTTCCAATATCCACCTCATTTTGCCTATTACTAGTTCTCCTAGTACTCATATTACTACCCTGCGACTTCACAGTTTTCCTGCAAAAACCCATACCTCTAACTAATCCTAGTTTAAAGTCCTAACAACCCCCTCAACTGAGTTAGCAAGAAAACCCACACCTGCCCTGGATAAGTGAACCCCATCCCTGGCATACATGTCATTTCGGCCATAGAAGTTGTCCCAGTTGTCAATGAATGGTACTGCATTATCCTTACAGTGTTTATCCAGCCAACAATTAATACCAATTGCTCTGGACAACCATTCATTACCAACACCTCTTCTTGGCAAAATGCCACATATAACAGGGCGCCCCCCCTTCTTCCTAATCATGTCTATAGCTGTCCTGAACTTTCTAACTAAATCCTCACTTCTATGCTTGCCAACATCATTGCCTCCAGCACTGAGGCAAATAATAGGATTGATCCCATTACCGTTCATGATGTTGTCAAGCCGGCTAACAATGTCCTCCATCCCAGCCCTAGGAAAGCATACCCTTTGTCTCCTACTCCTGTCCTTCAAGCAGAATGCCCTATCCATGTATCTAACCTGGCTATCCCCAACAACAACAATATTCTTACCTTCCTTGTTGTCGTTCGTCGTGACGATCCCAGTAGTAGACTCACATTCGTCGGGTAGCACCGAGAATGCGTTGGAGGTTTCCACGGGAGTTTCCACAGCAGTCTCTTTCTTCTTCATCGTTTCTGGCTTTCCATTCGTCTTCTTGATCGTCAACTTCGTCGTCCCCTGCTGTCCAGCCACTGACCACGATCCCTTCTTGACCTGAGGACTCGAAACAGGAGGACTACTACGAATCCTCTTGTTTTCTTCGGTCAGTCGCCGTATCTCCATCTTCGCTGCCCTCAATTCTTCCTTAAGTTGCTGGTAAAGTTGCTCGACGGAGGGCATCTTGGTTCAGTCCACGGGAGCAAACAAGACACTTCTTCACAGAGTTAAGTACAGGTCAGCACTCAAAGTACAGGTCACCACTCAAGAGCACACAAACAGGTCTTCACAGAGCTAAGTACACGTCACCACTAGCTAAGTACACGTCACCACTAGCTAAGTACACGTCACCACTAGCTAAGTACACGTCACCACTCAAAGCTAAGTACACGTCACCACATCGTGGTACTTGTGCTAGTGAGTTGTACATCATGGTACTTGTGCTAGTGAGTTGTACATCATGGTAATTGCGTTAGTGAGTTGTACATCATGGTACTTGTGCTAGTGAGTTGTACATCATGGTAATTGCGTTAATGAGTTGTACATCATGGTACTTGTGCTAGTGAGTTGTACACCATGGTAATTGCGTTAGTGAGTTGTACATCATGGTACTTGTGCTAGTGAGTTGTACATCATGGTAATTGCGTTAGTGAGTTGTACATCATGGTACTTGTGCTAGTGAGTTGTACATCATGGTACTTGTGCTAGTGAGTCGTACATCATGGTACTTGTGCTAGTGAGTTGTACACCATGGTACTTGTGCTAGTGAGCTGTACATCATGGTACTTGTGCAAGTGAGTTCTACATCACGGAACTTGTACTAGTGAGTTGTATACCATGGTACTTGTGCTAGTGAGCTGTACATCATGGTACTTGTGCAAGTGAGTTGTACATCATGGTACTTGTGCTAATGAGTTGTACACCATGGTACTTGTGCTAATGAGTTGTACACAATGGTATTTGTGCTAGTGAGTTGTACACCATGGTACTTGTGCTAATGTGCTGTACACCATGGTACTTGTGCTAATGAGTTGTACACAATGGTATTTGTGCTAGTGAGTTGTACTCCATGGTATTTGTGCTAGTGAGTTGTACACCATGGTACTTGTGCTAATGTGCTGTACACCATGGTACTTGTGCTAATGAGTTGTACACAATGGTATTTGTGCTAATGAGTTGTACACAATGGTATTTGTGCTAGTGAGTTGTACACCATGGTACTTGTGCTAATGTGCTGTACACCATGGTACTTGTGCTAATGAGTTGTACACAATGGTATTTGTGCTAGCGAGTTGTACACCATGGTACATGTCCTAGAAACACAGAATATCAGTACAGTAACAGAAGAACAGTACAGTAACAGAAGAACAGTACAGTAACAGAAGAACAGTACAGTAACAGAAGAACAGTACAGTAACATAAGAACAGTACAGTAACAGAAGAACAGTACAGTAACAGAAGAACAGTAGAGTAACACAAAAGAGGAGCACAGTAAGACAGATGAACAGGAATAACAGAACAGTAGCACAGAATACCAGTACAGTAACACGGAATAACAGTACAGTAGCACAGACGAACAGTACAGTAACACTGAAGAACAATACAGTAACACAGAAGAACAGTACAGTAATACTGAAGAACAATACAGTAACACAGAAGAACAGTGCAATAACAGATGAACAGTACAGTAACACAGGAGAACAGGACAGTAACACAACACCAGTACAGTAACACAGGAGAACAGTACAGTAACACAGGAGAACAGGACAGTAACACAGAACACCAGTACAGTAACACAGAAGAACATTACAATAACACAGGAGAACAGGACAGTAACACAGAACACCAGTACAGTAACACAGGAGAACAGGACAGTAACACAGAACACCAGTACAGTAACACAGGAGAACAGAACAGTAACACAGAACACCAGTACAGTAACACAGGAGAACAGTACAGTAACACAGAAGACCAGTACAGTAACACAGAAAAACAGTACAGTAACACAGGAGAACAGGACAGTAACACAGAACACCATTACAGTAACACAGGAGAACAGGACAGTAACACAGAACACCAGTACAGTAACACAGGAGAACAGTACAGTAACACAGAAGACCAGTACAGTAACACAGAAGAACAGTACAGTAACACAGGAGAACAGGACAGTAACACAGAACACCATTACAGTAACACAGGAGAACAGGACAGTAACACAGAACACCATTACAGTAACACAGGAGAACAGGACAGTAACACAGAACACCATTACAGTAACACAGGAGAACAGGACAGTAACACAGAACACCAGTACAGTAACACAGGAGAACAGGACAGTAACACAGAACACCAGTACAGTAACACAGAACACCAGTACAGTAACACAGAACACCAGTACAGTAACACAGAACACCAGTACAGTAACACAGGAGAACAGGATAGTAATACAGAACACCAGTACAGTAACACAGGAGAACAGTACAGTAACAGGAGAACAGTACAGTAACACAGGAGAACAGGACAGTAACACAGGAGAACAGGACAGTAACACAGGAGAACAGGACAGTAACAGGAGAACAGTACAGTAACACAGGAGAACAGTACTTTAACACAGGAGAACAGTACAGTAACACAGGAGAACAGTACAGTAACACAGGAGAACAGTACAGTAACACAGAGCACCAGTACAGTAACACAGGAGAACAGTACAGTAACACAGGAGAACAGGACAGTAACACAGAACACCAGTACAGTAACACAGGAGAACAGTACAGTAACACAGGAGAACAGGACAGTAACACAGAACACCAGTACAGTAACACAGGAGAACAGTACAGTAACACAGGAGAACAGGACAGTAACACAGAACACCAGTACAGTAACACAGAATACCAGTACAGTAACACAGAACACCAGTACAGTAACACAGAACACCAGTACAGTAACACAGAAGAACAGGACAGTAACACAGAACACCAGTACAGTAACACAGGAGAACAGGACAGTAACACAGAACACCAGTACAGTAACACAGGAGAACAGTACAGTAACACAGGAGAACAGTACAGTAACACAGGAGAACAGTACAGTAACACAGAACACCAGTACAGTAACACAGAACACCAGTACAGTAACACAGAACACCAGTACAGTAACACAGAACACCAGTACAGTAACACAGAACACCAGTACAGTAACACAGAACACCAGTACAGTAACACAGAACACCAGTACAGTAACACAGAACACCAGTACAGTAACACAGAACACCAGTACAGTAACACAGAAGAACAGTACAGTAACACAGAAGAACAGTACAGTAACACAGGAGAACAGGACAGTAACACAGAACACCAGTACAGTAACACAGGAGAACAGTACAGTAACACAGGAGAACAGGACAGTAACTCAGAACACCAGTACAGTAACACAGGAGAACAGTACAGTAACACAGGAGAACAGTACAGTAACACTGAAGAACAGTACAGTAACACAGGAGAACAGGACAGTAACACAGAACACCAGTACAGTAACACAGAACACCAGTACAGTAACACAGAACACCAGTACAGTAACACAGAAGAACAGTACAGTAACACAGGAGAACAGGACAGTAACACAGAACACCAGTACAGTAACACAGAACACCAGTACAGTAACACAGAAGAACAGTACAGTAACACAGGAGAACAGGACAGTAACACAGAACACCAGTACAGTAACACAGGAGAACAGTACAGTAACACAGGAGAACAGGACAGTAACACAGAACACCAGTACAGTAACACAGGAGAACAGTACAGTAACACAGGAGAACAGGACAGTAACACAGAACACCAGTACAGTAACACAGAATACCAGTACAGTAACACAGAACACCAGTACAGTAACACAGAACACCAGTACAGTAACACAGAAGAACAGGACAGTAACACAGAACACCAGTACAGTAACACAGGAGAACTGGACAGTAACACAGAACACCAGTACAGTAACACAGGAGAACAGTACAGTAACACAGGAGAACAGTACAGTAACACAGGAGAACAGTACAGTAACACAGAACACCAGTACAGTAACACAGAACACCAGTACAGTAACACAGAACACCAGTACAGTAACACAGAACACCAGTACAGTAACACAGAACACCAGTACAGTAACACAGAACACCAGTACAGTAACACAGAACACCAGTACAGTAACACAGAACACCAGTACAGTAACACAGAACACCAGTACAGTAACACAGAAGAACAGTACAGTAACACAGAAGAACAGTACAGTAACACAGGAGAACAGGACAGTAACACAGAACACCAGTACAGTAACACAGGAGAACAGTACAGTAACACAGGAGAACAGGACAGTAACTCAGAACACCAGTACAGTAACACAGGAGAACAGTACAGTAACACAGGAGAACAGTACAGTAACACTGAAGAACAGTACAGTAACACAGGAGAACAGGACAGTAACACAGAACACCAGTACAGTAACACAGAACACCAGTACAGTAACACAGAACACCAGTACAGTAACACAGAAGAACAGTACAGTAACACAGGAGAACAGGACAGTAACACAGAACACCAGTACAGTAACACAGAACACCAGTACAGTAACACAGAAGAACAGTACAGTAACACAGGAGAACAGGACAGTAACACAGAACACCAGTACAGTAACACAGGAGAACAGTACAGTAACACAGGAGAACAGGACAGTAACTCAGAACACCAGTACAGTAACACAGAACACCAGTACAGTAACACAGAAGAACAGTACAGTAACACAGGAGAACAGGACAGTAACACAGAACACCAGTACAGTAACACAGAACACCAGTACAGTAACACAGAAGAACAGTACAGTAACACAGGAGAACAGGACAGTAACACAGAACACCAGTACAGTAACACAGGAGAACAGTACAGTAACACAGGAGAACAGAACAGTAACACAGAACACCAGTACAGTAACACATGAACTGCTGAGTAACACAAGAAAAATACAATAACATAGAAAAATACATGTAAAATAATCAGGTTTGGAAGGTTTACAAGTAACAACAACATTGTTCTGTCACAGACGATGATATCACAGCCTGAGTCTACCATTTTTGCATCACAGATGTTTTATGTTGACCATTGACAAAGTGTTCTGACATAACCAGGTTTCAATGTTTACTACCAGTATTCTTAGTTCTCTGAGTATCTGAGACTTCTACTATATCATAGGTCATGTACTGTAGCAGATAGATTATAATAATCTGTCAAAGATAATGACGGAGGCGTCCAGTGAAGATGGTTAGAAGTGACTCTTGTAAATTAATAACAGATGGTCTGTGTAAGACTATCAGCAACAACAGTTGCACCTGTTCTATCATAGACCAAGACAATGTCACTGTAGTATAGTGAATGCGTTCTATAAGACCAAGACAATGTCACTGTAGTATAGTGAACGTTTTCTGTCATAAGACCAAGACAATGTCACTGTAGTATAGTGAACGTTTTCTATCATAAGACCAAGACAATGTCGCTGTAGTATAGTGAATGCGTTCTATAAGACCAAGACAATGTCACTGTAGTATAGTGAACGTGTTTTATCATAAGACCAAGACAGTGTCACTGTAGTACAGTGAAAGTGTTCTATCATAAGACCAAGACAATATCACTGTAGCATAGTGAACGTGTTCTATCATAAGACCAAGACAACGTCACTGTAGTATAGTAAACGTGTTCTATCATAAGACCAAGACAATGTCACTGTAGAATAGTGAACGTGCTCTATCATAAGACCAAGACAATGTCACTGTAGTATAGTGAACAGGCTGTAGTATAGAGAGAACAGGATGGAGGTGGAAGGTCTCTGGGAGATTACAGGATGGATGTGAGAGGTCACTGGGAGATTACAGGATGGAGGTGGGAGGTCTCTGGGAGATTACAGGATGGATGTGGGAGGTCTCTGGTATAGTACAGGATCGGAGGGTGAGTGCTTAAGACGAGTAATGGATGAGCATTGGAGAACAATAGAACTCAGAGTAGTGGTGGTGGAGGTAGTAGTAGTAGTAGTAGTAGTAGTAGTAGTAGTAGTAGTAGTAGTAGTAGTGGCGGCTGTAACTTGTATGATAGGGCAGTATCTGACAAGATGAACATCAAAATGGTATACAATACCGACAGGTTGGTAGGACAGTGTCTGACAAGATGAACATCAAAATGGTATACAATACCGACAGGTTGGTAGGACAGTGACAAGATGAACATCAAAATGGTATACAGTACCGACAGGTTGGTAGGACAGTGTCTGACAAGATGAACATCAAAATGGTATACAATACCGACAGGTTGGTAGGACAGTGACAAGATGAACATCAAAATGGTATACAGTACCGACAGGTTGGTAGGACAGTGTCTGACAAGATGAACATCAAAATGGTATACAATACCGATGTCGGTATTGTATGCCATTTTTATGTTTATCTTGTATGATGATGGTGATCGTTTTTTGAGAATAACTTTTGCTAATACTCTAGAAATAACAAAACTGCCTTTATTTTGTTAAACAGTGTTTGAAAATGCGATTAAGGATGATTCAAGGCGTTGTGTGCATAAGATTTTTCATTTTATACTGTTACCTATATACAGTATATATGTACTGGTGTATTATTTGATACGGCTCGACTAAGTTGGTGGAGAGCAAAACGTTGCAGTAATAAAATGTTACATTAGTTGCACTTGTGGTCTTGTACCAAACATATTGTCGGTTTATATTGTCGGTAATTTTGTTGCATGAAGGCAAAAGAAAACCTTAAGTGTAATTCACCTTTCTCATCCTTGAACTTCAGTATTTAATTTAAAAATCAAGGAAAATGAGCCTTAAATTGTTACATAAAAAGGGACTCAGAGGTTGATGATCTGAGACAACTTTATGAAAAAGTCTAATATTTACCACTTTAACTGGCGGGCACCGCGGGCAGCGGCAGAGGCTTCTAAGCTCCGTACTTTCTACCAATGTTCCTATGATGACCTAGTTGCAGGTAAAACTGCACTAACCAACGTAGCGCCCAAAATGATACCAACAGTGAAACCTACAAATCGAGTACGAGGACAATCAAAGGAAGACTGCCCTGCAAACCCAAAGCAACACCCCGCTGCCTGACGAAAGCGTACCCCAAGCTTTGTCTGAATATAATTTATTAATCACAACAACTTCTACTCCTGTATTACTATGAAGCGTAAGCTCAGAGGAAACAGTACCAGGACCAGCAAGAAAACACCGAAAAATCGACTATTCAACTTGTCTACCCAGGACGCCGACTCCCCTTCCACCCCTCTCAACACCGCCCAGGGCGACTCAACAACAATAACACCAAACATGGCTGCCTCCCCCTCAGCCTCTTTCTTCTCCGGATTCAGCCTACCACGTAGTCTCACAGGTATGACCAACGATCGAGACACCCTTAAGTCGTACATATCCACCTTAATTACAGAAAATATGAATCTTCGTGAAACGCTAACTAAAGACACCAGGATGACACACCTCGAGAACAAAATCCTCAGTCTTGAACAAAATTTATCACTATCTGGAATGACTAACATTGGCAAGACCCTCCAGTCATAGATAGCCACACAGAACAAATAACATCTCTTAATACAAAGGTTGAAAAAGCAGTAAAAGAGTGGAAGAACAACTTGGATAACCAGTTCAGAGACTACTTTTCGCTCCAAGAGGATAAAACTTAGCAAGAAAATTATCAGAAGCAGTAATAGCAGTCCTCATTTTCCCAGTGATATGACCCAAGCAAACAGTAAAGAAATTACTCTCCAGATCATACAGGGCCAAACAAGTGTTACTGTACCAGTGACAGAAATAAAGCCAGGTTACTAGGAACCCATGGAAGAAAACGTGCTATGCTTAGATTCCACACACATGACAGGAAAAAAGACCTAATTAGCGCATCTGTTAAAGCAAGAAAAGAGAGATACATAAACGAGTGTCTAACCAAAAAAGGCAGAACCTCCTGTACAGAGTCAGAAAACATAAACGGGAGAATACTGACAAAATCCACCAATGCTTCACAAGGGCCGGGAAAACTCTAGTGAAGAAAAATGTAGACCAACTGCATACTATCACAAGTGAGAATGTAGACCAACTGCATACAATCACAAGTGAGAATGTAGACCAACTGCATACAATCACAAGTGAGAATGTAGACCAACTGCATACAATCACAAGTGAGAATGTAGACCAACTGCATACAATCACAAGTGAGAATGTAGACCAACTGCATACAATCACAAGTGAGAATGTAGACCAACTCCATACAATCACAAGTGAGAATGTAGACCAACTGCATACAATCACAAGTGAGAATGTAGACCAACTGCATACTATCACAAGTGAGAATGTAGACCAACTGCATACAATCACAAGTGAGAATGTAGACCAACTGCATACAATCACAAGTGAGAATGTAGACCAACTGCATACAATCACAAGTGAGAATGTAGACCAACTGCATACAATCACAAGTGAGAATGTAGACCAACTGCATACAATCACAAGTGAGAATGTAGACCAACTGCATACAATCACAAGTGAGAATGTAGACCAACTGCATACAATCACAAGTGAGAATGTAGACCAACTGCATACAATCACAAGTGAGAATGTAGACCAACTGCATACAATCACAAGTGAGAATGTAGACCAACTGCATACTATCACAAGTGAGAATGTAGACCAACTGCATACTATCACAAGTGAGAATGTAGACCAACTGCATACTATCACAAGTGAGAATGTAGACCAACTGCATACAATCACAAGTGAGAATGTAGACCAACTGCATACTATCACAAGTGAGAATGTAGACCAACTGCATACTATCACAAGTGAGAATGTAGACCAACTGCATACTATCACAAGTGAGAATGTAGACCAACTGCATACTATCACAAGTGAAAATGAACTATCACGATTCCTTCGGGATACTAATCTTACAGAGACTGATTAAACAATGTGTAATGTATGTTTTGTACCATTATTGTACAAATTTCACAGTACTATCTTTTAATCAAAATCAACTACCTCGGTATATGTGATTTTACTAGTGAGAATTAGCCACCTTATGCTATGTATTTTTATTAAATAAATATTACTTGCTTAAAATTTGTTTAATAAATATTACCTGTCCATTTTACAACCCCATATTCTAAATACTATTAATTACTATTAGTTACTAAAAATTTGTATAATACCTTAATTACTATTAATCCATTTTACTTTTGTACATTTTTTACATATTATTAATTACCAATACTTGCTATAAACTTGTTTTAATATTGCATTTATTATCAGTCCATACTACTTTATACAATTAATCATTTTATTCTCTTTTAAATACTTTGTATTGCCTTTATAAGCTCTAATATTACTACCAGTACAATATTGCCTTTATAAGCTCTAATATTACTACCAGTACAATATTGCCTTTATAAGCTCTAATATTACTACCAGTGTAATATTGCCTTTATAATCTTTAATATTACTACCAGTGCAATATTGCCCTTATAAGCTCTAATATTACTACCAGTGTAATATTGCCTTTATAAGCTCTAATATTACTACCAGTGCAATATTACCTTTATAAGCTCTAATATTACTACCAGTATAATATTGCCTTTATAAGCTCTAATATTACTACCAGTACAATATTGCCTTTATAAGCTCTAATATTACTACCAGTGCAATATTGCCTTTATAAGCTCTAATATTACTACCAGTACAATATTACCTTTATAAGCTCTAATATTACTACCAGTACAATATTACCTTTATAAGCTCTAATATTACTACCAGTATAATATTGCCTTTATAAGCTCTAATATTACTACCAGTACAATATTGCCTTTATAAGCTCTAATATTACTACCAGTACAATATTACCTTTATAAGCTCTAATATTACTACCAGTGTAATATTGCCTTTATAAGCTCTAATATTACTACCAGTACAATATTACCTTTATAAGCTCTAATATTACTACCCGTATAATATTGCCTTTATAAGCTCTAATATTACTACCAGTATAATATTGCCTTTATAAGCTCTAATATTACTACCAGTACAATATTACCTTTATAAGCTCTAATATTACTACCAGTACAATATTGAATCCTAATTATTAAAGATTAAAGATTCGCCGGTATTCTCCCGGCCCGGGCCTTTTCCAAGTGGTGGCCCGGCCTTGGCTCCCTCTTTAGGGAGTGTCTGAGACCTAAGTCTCCCATGGGAGGAGGCACAAGTACCTCCTCATCTTTGGGACCAACTGTCCCCAGGCCTAGCCACAAGCTAGGCCTCTCTGGTCTGCCATCCCCGCCCCAAGGGGGCAAATGGGAGTGACAGTCTTATGAGGTAAAGGCTCGGGCTCAGGCACCTACCCTGCCCTAGAAGGGTTAGTCATGGTGTCGATGATTGAATCATAATAGTTAATAAAAATATAATACTTGTAACAGAAATTATTTCTTTTTTTATATTTAATTAATATTAGTTAAATTTTGTTAAGCACCATATTTACTTTCAGTCCATTTTACTTAGTACAATTTTTAATTTACCATTACTTGCTTACTATTATAAACTATTATTATAGACCTGATAATCAGTACAATATTATATTGTCAACTTTGTGCCATAATAACAGTTAACATAATCCCTGTATTTCATAATTACTTATTTTAATCTGCTATTATAAACTATTATTTTTGTTTTCTCTTATTTCATTATAACTACCAATACTAGCAGACTTTTAATTTAATTATCACTTCCAGTACTAAACAATTTTATTGTGTTCAGTAAACTTCTATACTAAATCTACAACTGTTGTCAAACTCTAAAGCTATAACTGTTCAATATTAAATCATCAAATCTGTACCATATTAAGAGTAAACTGTATCTTTGCATTTTTTTATAAACGACTTGTAACAATCCACTAGCTAGTAAGATAAATTAGTTTAAGTATCATTATTATTAAGTTTAGCATAACACTATTCAACAGTCTATTTGTAGAGTCACAATCTTATGGTTACAAGCATTGATCCTGATATCAACCTTCTATTAAATGACTTACTCGAATCGAACAGGAACCGTAATTATAACTAAACATAACTATCTTTAATTACAATGTCAGATCTTTGAGCAAACATTACGATAACCTCACAGCATTACTCAGTTCCCTTCATACCAGTATGTCAACCATCACACTCACAGAAACCTGGCTAAAGTCTGGTACTACAGATGTCTATGTCATTCCTGGATATACAGTCATACACAACTGTAGGACAGAACCACAAGGGGGTGGAACACCTATTTACTACTCAGATCATCTTGAATGTGTCAATAATTCTTTGTAAAGTAAAAGGACACAAGTGCAACTAATGTGACATTTATTGTGGCAACGTTTCGCTCTCCAGGAGCTTTATCAAGCCATTACGTAATGGCTTGATAAAGCTCCTGGAGAGCGAAACGTTGCCACAATAAATGTCACATTAGTTGCACTTGTGTCCTTTTACTTTACATATTGTCGGTAATTCTACCAACTTTATTACAATAATTCTTTGACAAAAACCCCTCACAGTGATAAACATCTACAGAGTACCAGAGTCAAACATTTACCATTTTAGTGAAAAGTTAGGAAACATGATAACTGATGCACATATGAACAAAGACCACTTACTGCTCTCAGGAGATTTCAGTATAAATCTACTACATGACCAGGACCCACAAGTAACCGAATTCACAAACACTATGAGCAACTGCTTGTTGCTACCAACAGTAACAAAACCTACAAGAATCTCCGAGACTAGTATCACCTTATTACCACAGACCACTACCCTATCATTCTCATAACCAATACCACAGACCACTACCCTATCATTCTCATAACCAATACCACAGACCACTACCCTATCATTCTCATAACCAATACCACAGACCACTACCCTATCATTCTCATAACCAATACCACAGACCACTACCCTATCATTCTCATAACCAATACCACAGACCACTACCCTATCATTCTCATAACCAACCTAGGTAAATCGCCCCAAGACACTACTAAAGTTACCTTCAGACTACATAACGAGACAGCTGTTAATAACTTTATAACAGCTATGAATAATGTTGACTGGCATAATGAGCTTGAAACATACAGATACGAATGAATGTATTAATAATTTTCTAAAAAAAAAAAATCACCTCTGTAGCAAGCATTGCCCTAAAAAAAACTAAATATATCACAGCTAAGAGACTGATCAGTCCCTAGCTAACACCCAGCATCCTTAAATCCATTAACACAAAGCACCTATATGAAAAAAGTACAGAATGGGTCAAATAACTAGAGACCATTTTAAACGTTACTCATCAATCCTTGCCAGCCTGATAAGGAGATCAAAAAAAATGTATTATGAAAATAGATTACATAACATAAAAGGTGATATGGAAAAGACCTAGAAAACCCTATCCAAAATTCTAGGAACTAAAATGATATCCAAAAACAAAACAATCAAATTAACAAAATCAGGCAAACCCCTACTCCCACTAACTGAAACAGCAAACAGACTCAATGTTTTCTTCTCCACCATAGGAAAAAATCTAGCGAGCAAAATCCCAAGCTCAAACACCCGTCCATCAGACTACCTCATGGGTACCTACCCAAATACATTATTCCTAGCCCCAACCAACCCAACAGAAGTCTTGCTTATCATCAACACCCTTAAAAACAAGGCAGGGGACATTAACTTACCACCTTTTATGTACAAACAAGCATCACAAGTACTGTCACCAATCAGAGCAACATTCTTTAACAAATCCATCGAATCCTCCACCTTCCCAGCAATTCTCAAAATAGTGAGGGTCACCCCGATCCACAAAGGAGGTGATCAAACCGACTTAAATAAATATCTAATATCTAACCTACATCTGCTCTCTAAAATCTTTGAAAAATTAATTCATAGACAGATCTATTCCTACCTCGTCTCACACCATATATTAAACCCCTGTCATTTTGGATTCAGTACTAATAAAAGCACATATGATGCTATTATACACATTCTAGAACTAATATACACCGCTCTCGAGAAGAAAGAAGTCACACTGGGAATCTTCATTGATTTACGTAAAGATTTTGATACAGTTCACCATGATTTGCTGCACATTAAATTAACACACTATGGTACAAGAGGGCACTCTCTCAACTACCTAAGTAACAGAAGCCAATATGTGTACACAAATGGAGCAAACTCTTCCA
Source organism: Cherax quadricarinatus (assembly GCF_038502225.1). NCBI lineage: Eukaryota > Metazoa > Arthropoda > Malacostraca > Decapoda > Parastacidae > Cherax > Cherax quadricarinatus. Next base: position 11,226,991 of record NC_091320.1, read on the forward strand.
CACAACCAACCACAGTCGGTGTCCCAAAAGGAAGTGTCCTTGACCCACTCCTCTTTCTCATTTACATCACTGACCTACCAAATGCATCACAGCTACTCAGACCCATGTTATTTGCAGATGACACAACATATGTCTTCTCTCACCCAAACCCAGTCATTCTGGCTAACACTGTTAATGCCGCTTTGCAGAAAATAACTACCTGGATGATGACAAATAAGTTTACCCTCAATACTGACAAAACCTATTTTATTCAGTTCCACTTAACATAACGCTAAACGGATCACCCATCACAAGACTCAGAGGGAAAATTCCTAGGAATCCACCTTGTTAGTAGCCTCAAATTCCACACACACACATACAACAAATTTCTAAGAAAATCTTCTGCAGTCAGAATTACAAATCCCCACTTCCGACAGCATACTCCACCAATATTCAAAAGTCTAAAACTGTTCATCGTTAACATCCATACTTATTCATGTGCTTACTACATACATAGAACACTTCACTCAAACCCTCCTCTCAAACTTCTCGCCAACCTTAACAGGACACACGACCACAACACAAGACACAGATCTCTTTTTGATGTACCACGTGTCCATATCTCAATGTGTATAAACTCTATGCACATAAAAGGTCCCAAAATTTGGAATTCATTACTAGTAAACATTAAAGTAACCAGGTCTGAACATCAATTTAAGGCTCTTCTCAAAAGCCACCTACTTATCCTAAACTAAATACTCAGTATTCAATATTTAACTTTTCCAAAAATCTCCCAATTACCTAAATCTTAAAACTTCAAATCTAGACGCCCTAAGTTGATACATTATTAATACTACATTGTAGTATAAATACCTACCCAAAACAATACTGCCTTACACCCAGTTGTAACATTCTCATACTGTAAACTACTTTTAACAAATCACAATGTTATGTTCCCATAATATAATTTCAATATTTATTATTGAAACTATTGTAATTAGAGTAAAATTATTGTCTACTATAAATAAATAAAGATGTACAACTTAAACTATGCTCAATTTCTTTAGTATTAAGTAGTCTGTAATCCATTAAATTAAGTCTGCCCATAATACCTAGGCATGATAGTGGCTCTTTTTGCACTGCAACTCATTATTGTAATTTCATAATCTCAATGTAATCTTGCAAAGAAATAAGTTTTGTTTGTTCATGGCTGGCGGCGGCCAGCAACAGAAACTGCCACAACTGCCTGGCTCAAGCTCAGGAGCCAAATAAGGTACAGCAGTTGACGCAACATATGCGGATGGGACCTACTCGTGGAGGTAGCAAATAAATTGAAAGAGAGACCTTCTGTATCAGACAAGTATGGCTACAGTAACACACACACATACAACAACTAGCAACCAGTGAGGAATCGTCTGAGTTCTGCATTACTTCCAACGCGTCTATTTCTTCTCCGAAATCTTTCGCTAAAACTTTCATACAAGACTACAGAGAGAGGAGCACTACCACGATACCACGCACATCTATTCCAAAGAAAATGAAGACATATTTTATCTTTCTCACTTCCACTGACAAAGGTGAATGTGAATGTTACTGTTTATCATCACAACACACATCTTCACCTCGGGAAATGAATTAAAGGTATTAGTACCTGTTGAAATAGTAACTATTTAAATAGTACCTACCTTTAACAATAGCTCCCCTGCTATTTTACTGAAACAATAATATAAGCGAAACAGAAACTGCTGGATGCATAACTACCTAAGAAGGTAAAAACTGATACACGGGACACTACCAGTAGAAGAGAGAGGACACTAAAGCAGTTGCCACTGTGGAGTCAGTCTCAGTCATATGAATCTCTCTCTATCTCTCTCTCCATCCCTCACACACACACACACACACACACACAAACACACATATAGTGAGTAGGCGGGATCATTACCTGAGTCTCGACCCCTGCAACCACAATTAGGTGAGCACACACACAGCAATCACCGAAACAAAACTCACTGGGACAATAACAGACGCAATCTTCACACCCGGATATCAGATCCTGAGGAAGGATAGGAGTAACAAAGGGGAAGGAGGGGCTGCACTGCTCATTAAAAACCGATGGGAATATTAGGAAATGGAAGGAATGGACGAGATTGGAGAAAGAGATTATTTGTGTTCATGTCTTAGATTTATAATCATCATGTCTTAGTTGGAGGTGTATGTCTTAGTTTTGGTGTGTTTGTCTCATGTCTTAAATTTGTTGTGATTATGTCATTTATAATTTTGGTATGCATGTTAGTGGTCTTGTCAAGGTACTTTGTGCTTATATCTTATTTGTGTTCATCTCTTAAATTTTGATTTTGTCTTAGATTTTATGGTTATCATGTCTCATGTCTAATTTTGATGTGCATGTCTCATGTCTTAAATTATATGGTTTAGATTTTGCCTTACATGTCTTAAATTTCGATGATCATTTCATGTGTTAGTTGGATGTGTTCATGTTATGTCTTAATTGGTGGTTGACTAAGATTTTTTGGAAATGACTTAGAATTTGTTAATGTGACATGTCTTTAATATGTTGTGATCATGTTGTGCATTAATTGGTGTATGTCTCATGTCTTAAATTTTGTTGTGATTATGTCATGTATAAGTTTGGTGATCATGTTATAGTGATCATGTCATGACTTATCTGGAGGTGTATGTCTTAGTTTTGGTGTGTATGTATCATGTTTTAAATCTGTTGTGATTATGTCATGTATAAGTTTGGTGATCATGTTATAGTAGTCACGTCATGATATTTTTGTGCTATGTCTTATTTTTTGTTCGTTTCTTAGATTTTGATTGTCTTAGGTTTTATGGTTATCATTCATGTCTGACTTAGTTTTGTGTCTCATGTCTTAACATTTTGTGGTTGTTTTTGCCTCACGTGTCTTAGATTTTCGATGATCATGTCATGTCTTAGTTGGGTATGTTAATGATATGTATTAGTCGGTAGCTGTCTTAGATTTTTTGTGTATGTGATATGTTTTAGTTGGTGGTGATCGTGTCTTCATGTCATAAGTGTATGACCTAGTTATTGTGTTTATGTTGTAAAGTCTGGAGAATGAGTAAACTTTTATTATGAGAGTTTAGTTTGGTGAATGAGACGTAATTTTCAGTTAATGAAATGTGTAAGTATGATTGAGAATGTAATTTGGTGGTTGCCAAATGTTATTTTGGTGGTGTTATTCATAGTTTAGTGATCATGGCCTAAGTGAGCTTAGTAATGGGGTTCTTAGTTAAACTGTTTTGAGGGAATGTGGATAAAAATGAGTGTTAACTGATGATGATCTGTAGTGAGTTGTGAGTTGTGGATATTAATGGAGATGAGGTGCTGGGAGATGGGTGGGTTATGATTGATAATGTGTCATGTATGGTTAGGTTAGGTGAGGTTACCTCTGTCTCCTACTCCTGTCCTTCCATGGATGTCACTCTCATTTAGATTCTTGTATCATCTGCAATGGTTTATTCTAGTACCAGTGCAATGGTTTATGTCATGTCTGGCTGAAAATGGAATGAGAATAATAAGTAGGTCAAGTACTGTGTCTAGGAGAATAGAACTCTTCACAGTAGCAGCCCGTTTATTTTACTCTCTTTAATATTACATTTTAGGTTCTGTTAATTAACAAGTTTAATACCCATCTACCCACCTTACCAGATATTCCATTTGCAAGCATTGTGTGCGCAGTTACCTCATGGATGCAACTGACAAAACGCTTTTGTCAAATCGGCATCGACATTTTTATTGTCTTACAGTGTATTTTAGAGTATGGCAGGATGCAGAAGCAGCATGTTGTCAACCCATGCTGATCTGGGTCTGGCATCTGTTGTGGTAACACATGCTTGTTAAAATCAATAATCTTGAAAGTGTGGGATGTTAGCACTATCGATCTACAGTCTTCTTATAATTGCTTTGCTACCTTTTGTAGAGTGGGTATATATATATATACATATATATATATATATATATATATATATATATATATATATATATATATATATATATATATATATATATATATATATATATATATATATATATATATATATTGTTAATGACTGTGGATGAGTCGAGGAAATATTTGTTGCACAAAATAATTTTTTTCTGCCAAATCTTAATGAATATGAAATTTCACAATTCAGGGCGTGTGTTGTGACTTGGATGTCGTGACTTAAATAAAATGGTTTTGGCTGGTAAAGGCTGCTCACACTGCTCACACTGCTCACACTGCTGTCTAGGGGTTACAAAATTACACTGAAAAAACAGAGCAAACCTTGGGCATGAGTGCAAATAATTAATGTCGTACAAGGAAGGACATAAAAACTCACCTATACAAAAATATATCTACATAAATAATAAGTAACTTGTATACAACTTACAACTACTGCAAAAAAAACCACCAGACTCCAGTTCACATTAGTTCACTAGCACACTGCTACTAATGAGTTAAATAATATATATAAACAGGGAGATTTAAAGACATTCCCCCCCCCCTTTCTTCCTGCCAGCTACTTAGTTTACATTTAAAATATTAAATACTCTCCAAGACACAGACCTTTGTACACACTTGAACTTTACAAATAAATGAGAGCACCAAAACAAACAAAATAATATACAGTAAAACAGGCCACTCACAGCGCTACATGTTGCTTCCTCTGCTGTGAGAATAATGACAAGGTTATCTTCATATCTTTATGAGTATTATTTTTATGAGTAATATTTACTATATGAAAATAGACATTTATGTTAATAACTGTAAGGAAAATATGATATATAGTAATATTTTTTGTATTTAGCTTATTGTTGGTAGTGTCAGATTTATGAATCACTGTTGGGCAGTTGCTTTGCAATAAGCTAAATATAAAAAAATATTACTATATATCATGATATTTTCATTACAGTTATTAACACGAATATCTATTTTAACTGGCCGGGAATAACACGAGTTTGGATTTGGTTCAATCCCGGAACAATGGAACATTATTTTTTATATAAATTTTTTACTGCAGCACACTGCGTAACACCATGAAAATAATAGTTTTCGAAATCAAGTGGAGTTAAGGTTGTATGAGATATTATTGTGATGTTTGTAGTGTTCTGACTCTTGCTCGTGAAAAACTTATTTAAGTCGTCAGTCTTTAGCCTTAAAAGTGGCTCATGTTGGTATATGAGTATTTTACTCATTTCTTTATTGTAGTCAGTGTATGTTCCAGCTACATCAGATGATCGATTCAATATGTTTCTGTATTGGATTTTACATGTAAGAAGAAATATTTGGGATTTCTCTCAGTTGCGCTAATGGAATTTTGCTCGCTCTTTCCTCCTAGACTCTGTATGATGCATTTAATTTGATCTCAACTTTACTGTATTTCTCTAGCCAGTCTTGCTTTTAGTTCTTCGAAGAGTCTGATGCCTTTAACAAATACTGTTATCCGTTATCTTCACCCACAGAGAAGGAGCCTCGTCCTCTCCTGCAAGCAACTTGAAATGAAGTTGCCATCCCAGTCCCACCCTGGGGTCGACAAAGTATAATACAATGCTATTTTGTCTGTATTGAGACAGGCGGAGATCAGGAGTGGATTAAAATATATATAAACATGAAAAAAAGATACAAATAAAATTTGAGAGTAAAGAAAGGTAGGGCATAATTCTCACAATTAAGAATGTATACTGCCACCACCTGTAGTAACAGTAGTGTTGGTGAAAAGACGTAAGTTCCAGCGGGAGAGAGACAGAATTGGGCTAGAACAAGAGAACTCAATAAGAATGATATAGAATAGTTACGTCATAAAATATTAGTTCTGAAAAGTACTTACTCTTAGGGTAACATAGCCTGAAAACTGAGCTGTTTTGACTCTCCAGAGGGAAGATGCATTTAATAAGTATATCACAGTTTACTCTCCCATGGACACTATATACATGGATCAAGGATTAATAAATAAAATCAGACGATAAACATTTGTAAGCACATGTGCTGAAAGACATTCGAAATATTCAAAAACATAAAAACAATCATACAACTTACTGTAACAAGACTCACCTCACAAATAATCTCCACTTAATTACCGCTCTTATAACCACTTTAAAACTCTGGCCATCACTCTACAGGAGGTTTCCAAGGAACTCTGCCTTAATAATTATTAATATATATTAGTCCTCGTCTTGCCTTACCATAATGTATGTGAGAAATTTCCTGATCCAGTTGCTATACATATTCCTTCATCAGGTTAGAATCTTATTATTCATGGAAACATTCAAGTGTTTAGTCCACATGTCTGGTCTTATCTCTGGTAGTGCTGTTTTTACCTCCAGGAACAAAGGTTGGCAAGTTCTCTAGTAACTTTCTGTCATTTCATCAAGGTTCCTGGTTGTCGCTAAACCTTGTTAGCAGCAGGAACTGATATGATACCTGTGGACCTTCTGTTTATCTAAGCCTCGACCTAGTGTTCCCTCCAATGCTTCGAACTTAACAAGAACTCTATAAACAACACCTTTTTAAAACACCTTAAAATAGCTTATTTACTGTCTCTTGTTAATACCTGCAATAATTATTACAATGAGTTTAAACTCTAGAACATTAACCTAGCACATAAAAATGAATTAATACACCTTAATTCGAGATAAACATTGGAACTTTCTGATCAACAGAAAATCAACAAGCGAGAATCGTCATATATTAACAGATATTGTAATAACTGACATATGTTACTATGTATATATATATTTATTATTCCTTAACTATATTTACAGTTGCATAGAAGTAACGGGTGGAAGCATTTCACACTACCAGTTACATATATAATAATAATAATAATAATTAATAATTATAATTTATCAATTAAACATTTTCAATTGCTCTAAATTACTTTTCAGAGAAAACAATGATGGTGTATGACATTACTCTGGTTATCTATTAATTATACTGCAGTCATTTACAACACCTGAGTTACAGAACCATGTACATAATAAGCAGCGAAGAATAAAGATAGACATAGGTAAGAGATACATGTTAAGGACAGTCATGAAATTTTCACAACGAATATTTATCACAGTCAACCATTGCTATGACTCGAGGGACTGATATGCGTTAGTACAAACTTTTCGTCCTTCGTAATGCTATGTGTCAGTAGCATACCTCTAGTGCCAGTGAATTCATCCTGTCGAAATATGAGCTGTATAGAGGGAGTTCCTCTTCCCTTCCAACATGCAACTTCTGATCGTGGAACATGTTTCTACCGCCATTGAGTCCATCACTTAAAAATAATGGTTCAGGTTCTGGTTTATCAAACTGTCTTCTCAGCATATTTCCATAAGCGCATGATCTGTTTTGTTATGGTTGCTAAACATACGCTCTTGACTGAGTGTGTTTGGTTGATTAGGGTCAGTATGTTATTTTTTTATCAACACATCGGCCGTTTCCCACCGAGGCAGGGAGACCCGAAAAAAAAGAAACACTTTAATCATCATTCACTTCATCACTATCTTGCCAGAGGTGTGCCTACACTACAATTAAAAAAAACTGCAACATATCAACATCCCTCCTTTAGAATGCAGCACTGTACTTCCCACCTTCAGGACTCAAGTCCGGCTAACCGGTTTCCCTGAATTCCTTCTTAAATGTTACATTGCTCACACTCCAACAGCACGTCAAGTCATAAAAATCATCTGTCTTCACTTGCTCCTAACACTCTCACGCACGCTTGCTGAAAGTTAGGACACAAAACATACTTTACTCCCTCCCTTCAACCTTTCCAAGGATGACCCATACCCCGCCTTCCCTCTACTACAGGTTTATATGCCCTCCAAGCCATTCTATTTTGTTCCATCCTCTCTAAATGTCTGGGTTATACTTTTAGAATCTTCAGCACCTCCTAATCTCCAAGCTACGGATTTTCTGCATTATATTCACACCACACATTGCCCTCAGACATGACACCTCCACTGCCTTCAGCCTTCTCCTTGTTGCAACATTCACCGCCCCCTGCTGCTTCACACTGCCTCCAACCTTCTTCTTGTTGCAACATTCACCGCCCCCTGCTGCTTCACACTGCCTCCAACCTTCTTCTTGTTGCAACATTCACCGCCCCCTGCTGCTTCACACTGCCTCCAACCTTCTTGTTGCAACATTCACCGCCCCCTGCTGCTTCACATTGCCTTCAGCCTTCTCCTTGTTGCAACATTCACCGCCCCCTGCTGCTTCACACTGCCTCCAACCTTCTTGTTGCAACATTCACCGCCCCCTGCTGCTTCACATTGCCTTCAGCCTTCTCCTTGTTGCAACATTCACCACCCCCTGCTGCTTCACACTCAGATAAGAGCGTTGGTATCATTATACTATCGTACATTCCCCTTTTTACTAACATGGATAATGTTCTATGTTAGGTTTTGGTGTATCCTGTCTTCAACAATATTATGTAAATATAAGGTCTAGAGTATTATCTAGTGTACTCGGTACACTTGTTTGATTGAATAAGGTGAACTTGTAGTAGTCCTAATAGTTCATTTAAATGAGATTGTTCATCCAGACGCTCCCAGGATTCTCTCTCCTGTTATAGTTTTCATTATTTTCCTCCATTTTGGGTGTCTTAAATTTAAGTCACCAAGAAATGGAATATTTTGACCGAATTTTCAAGGATTTTCAAGTCAGTTCTCGAATTACATTAATTACCTTCGAACTTCTTGTAAGTTACATCTGGTGGTTTACATACAGATGCAATAAATCAATTCTGATTTTTAATTTTAAGCACCAAAACTTCTACGTCAAATCTAGCATAAAAGCCAAGTACCGCTTCCCCCTAGTTGACTGTTTTTTCCCGTCACATCTGAGTAGATCGTTCATGTTATTTTATATAGAAAATAAACCAGACTAAAATAAATATTCGTTTATAGAATATTTTCTAAACAAGTAAAGTTGTCACGTGACTATCTCTCATTTTTATATCTATTATATTTATTATAATATTCACTGAGAGCTGCATGTACGAGTATATATATACTAGGAGGGATGTAGTATATATATACTAGGAGGGGTGTAGTATATATATACTAGGAGGGTTGCAGTATATATATACTAGGAGGGATGTAGTATATATATACTAGGAGGGATGTAGTATATATATACTAGGAGGGATGTAGTATATATATACTAGGAGGGATGTAGTATATATATACTAGGAGGGATGTAGTATATATATACTAGGAGGGATGTAGTATATATATACTAGGAGGGATGTAGTATATATATACTAGGAGGGATGTAGTATATATATACTAGGAGGGATGTAGTATATATATACTAGGAGGGATGTAGTATATATATACTAGGAGGGATGTAGTATATATATACTAGGAGGGATGTAGTATATATATACTAGGAGGGATGTAGTATATATATACTGGGAGGGATGTAGGATATATATACTAGGAGGGATGTAGTATATATATACTAGGAGGGATGTAGTATATATATACTAGGAGGGATGTAGTATATATATATACTAGGAGGGATGTAGTATATATATACTGGGAGGGATGTAGTATATATATACTAGGAGGGATGTTGTATATATATATATATATACTAGGAGGGATGTAGTATATATATACTAGGAGGGATGTAGTATATATATACTAGGAGGGATGTAGTATATATATACTGGGAGGGATGTAGTATATATATACTAGGAGGGATGTAGTATATATATACTAGGAGGGATGTAGTATATATATACTAGGAGGGATGTAGTATATATATACTAGGATATATGTAGTATATATATATATATATATATATATATATATATATATATATATATATATATATATATATATATATATATATATATATATATATATAGGAGGGATGTAGTATATATATACTAGGAGGGATGTAGTATATATATACTAGGAGGGATGTAGTATATATATACTAGGAGGGATGTAGTATATATATACTAGGAGGGATGTAGTATATATATACTAGGAGGGATGTAGTATATATATACTAGGAGGGATGTAGTATATATATACTAGGAGGGATGTAGTATATATATACTAGGAGGGATGTAGTATATATATACTAGGAGGGATGTAGTATATATATACTAGGAGGGATGTAGTATATATATACTAGGAGGGATGTAGTATATATATACTAGGAGGGATGTAGTATATATATACTAGGAGGGATGTAGTATATATATACTAGGAGGGATGTAGTATATATATACTAGGAGGGATGTAGGAGGGATGTAGTATATATATACTAGGATGTATGTAGTATATATATACTAGGAGGGATGTAGTATATATATACTAGGAGGGATGTAGTATATATATACTAGGAGGGATGTAGTATATATATACTAGGAGGGATGTAGTATATATATACTAGGAGGGATGTAGTATATATATATACTAGGAGGGATGTAGTATATATATACTAGGAGGGATGTAGTATATATATACTAGGAGGGATGTAGTATATATATACTAGGAGGGATGTAGTATATATATACTAGGAGGGATGTAGTATATATATACTAGGAGGGATGTAGTATATATATACTAGGAGGGATGTAGTATATATATACTACGAGGGATGTAGTATATATATACTAGGAGGGATGTAGTATATATATACTAGGAGGGATGTAGTATATATATACTAGGAGGGATGTAGTATATATATACTAGGAGGGATGTAGTATATATATACTAGGAGGGATGTAGTATATATATACTAGGAGGGATGTAGTATATATATACTAGGAGGGATGTAGTATATATATACTAGGAGGGATGTAGTATATATATACTAGGAGGGATGTAGTATATATATACTACGAGGGATGTAGTATATATATACTAGGAGGGATGTAGTATATATATACTAGGAGGGATGTAGTATATATATACTAGGAGGGATGTAGTATATATATACTAGGAGGGATGTAGTATATATATACTACGAGGGATGTAGTATATATATACTACGAGGGATGTAGTATATATATACTACGAGGGATGTAGTATATATATACTAGGAGGGATGTAGTATATATATACTAGGAGGGATGTAGTATATATATACTAGGAGGGATGTAGTATATATATACTACGAGGGATGTAGTATATATATACTAGGAGGGATGTAGTATATATATACTACGAGGGATGTAGTATATATATACTAGGAGGGATGTAGTATATATATACTAGGAGGGATGTAGTATATATATACTACGAGGGATGTAGTATATATATACTACGAGGGATGTAGTATATATATATATATACTACGAGGGATGTAGTATATATATATACTACGAGGGATGTAGTATATCTCACTAAGAATACATTTAGAGATTATTTTAATTCCAGTATTCAGGATTCAAGAAACTTTGAATAAAAACTTATGGGTGATATACAGCCCTAATGACTCTCGTACAGTCGGTATTCTTTAAACCTAATAAACTTGCCAACCGATATGCTAGACTGTTTCCAGCCAAGACAGGACTCGCAGCAATGGTTTCAAGTTGGAAAAATTCAGATTCAGGAAGGATATAGGAAAGCACTGGTTTGGCAATAGAGTTGTGGATGAGTGGAACAAATTCCCCAGTACAGTTATTGAGGCTAAAACGTTGTGTAGTTTTAAAAATAGCTTAGATAAATACATCTGTGGGTGTGGGTGGGTGTGAGTTGGACCTGACTAGCTTGTGCTGCTGGGTCTGGTGCCGTGCTCCTTCCTTGAGTGGAGGTGACCACACTGGGTGGGTCATTGGGCTAATCCGGGGGGAAGGGAAGTACATGGACCTGCTCCGCATGGGTCAGTAGGTCTGTTGCAGTGTTCCTTCTTTCTTATGTTCTTATATTCTTATATAATGCAGACGATTACTCTCCTACATAAAGTTTCAAATAACCAGTATTTTGAGGGACATTAGTGTGCAAATGAACTGCAGCCTTAATGATCCACTTGTAGTCGACACCTTCATTAATATTTGCACACTAACCAACATATTTATAGTATTTTCTATATGCAAAATATTCACATAATGCTACTTTTTCACGTACAATTATAATACTATTATTATTATTATTATTATTATTATTATTATCATATTTGGAGGAAGGTGTTTGTGGAATGGGATACAGTGATTGGCAGGTATATATTTTCTAGACATAGATAATATATATATTGTGAGTAGCTGTTAACTATTTTGTATGGTTAATTATTACCTACCAACACTCACACAAAATACTCACAACTCACGACATAAAGGTGGCAACTCTTCGAGTTATACAGTCAGAGCAAGCCTAGATTTTTGACGACGTGGCTGTTGTGCTGAGCTGAGGTTCACTAATCAGGGAACTGGTGGTGGCTAAACCCATGGCAAGAGTTCCCTAAAACTCACAAGCCAGTGTGTAAACACTGGGCCAGCTGCCTCTAATAAGATTCATTCAGCTAGATATATATCTATACATCATAGGGAAGTTAGCAAGGGCCCCACTGTGACAAATATAAGTATTTACAGAAGAATCCCACACTAGAGTGACTGGAGGTTCAAAACCCACCAGTTCCCTGAATAGTTTACAACAGTGTTATTACGATTTCTTGAGTCCTGAAGTGCACTGCTTAGCGAAGCGTCGTGTAAAAATACTTGTTTGCTTTGTCTTTACTCCCGATTTTTTTCATTCAGTAGCTTTTACCACTGTCATCTTTTTTATACTTTACTGCAAGATAAACCTGAACTAAAGGATTTAAGAGTGTGCTTCTGTATATTCTCGTTGCAAATTAATATCTTTGCCACAATCGTTCAGTGTTACTGTTCATAATATAAACGTCTGCGGTAGCAATCTTCATCGCAAAATCTGCGGTCATTTTCTGTTAAATACACTGTTAATTTATGTTCGTACTTACTCAGCCGGTACTTTAAAGAAGGTGTTTGGGATATTAGCTGTTTGAAGTGACATCTAAACTGTTGTATTTGAGCGACTCTGCAAAGACACTGATTATGTGTGAATGATAGTGAAAGTTTCTTTTTTGGGTCACCTGCCTTGGTGGGAGACGGCCCACCTGTTGAATATACAAATATATATATATATATATATATATATATATATATATATATATATATATATTGCTTAAATAGCAACGCACTTCTTAACAAATAGGGCAAGATAAAATTTGTGTATGTAATAATTTGGAAAAAAATAATTCTGAGCCTAACGAAAAAAACATTTTTCATTTTGCTTGTTTATCATTAAATCATTATAAACTTATATAAAATATATTTAGTTGGATTAGGCTAAAATAAATTGCGCTTGTTATAATAAGGTTAGGTAAGTTTCCACAGGTTCTTTTGGTATAAAATCATTAAATTTTATGTTAACATAAATGAAAAAAACTGTATCTTTAAATGTATAAGAGAATTTTTTTAGAAAGGACTTAATTTTTCTCTATTAGGCACGAATCCCTTCATAAATGTTATATATATATATATATATATATATATATATATATATATATATATATATATATATATATATATATATATATATATATATATATATATATATATATATATATATATGCATATATGCAATAAGTTCACAGTAAACAGGTGATTTTAAAATATGCAAAACAACCACTATGAAAGAGTAGTGAAATTTCAAGCGCTTTCGTGACTACTCACATTGTCAAGGAACTATGAAAGTAATACATCAAAGGAAGGCAATTAAAGGGCTTAGACTACACCTCACAGTCAACCCCCACAACAAAGAAACACCTGACGCGTGGCAATAACAGACTCATAAGAAAAGAGGAACACTGCAGTAGGTCCGCTGGTCCAACTAGACAGGTCCTCACGACATCCTACTAACAAAATATTCTACCCAAGAAATAAGGTTTATTATTTGGTTTGAGTTTATTAATACATTGGACAAATAATAAACCTTATTTCCTGGGTAGAATATTTTGTTAGTGGGATATCGTGAGGACCTGTCTAGTTGGACCAGCGGACCTACTGCAGTGTTCCTCTTTTCTTATGAGTCCGGTATTGCCGCGCGTCAGGTGTTTCTTTGTTGTGGGGGTTGACTGTGAGGTGTAGTCTAAACCCTTTAATTGTCTTCCTTTGATGTATTACTTTCATAGTTCCTTGACAATGTGAGTAGTCACGAAAGCGCTTGAAATTTCACTACTCTTTCATAGTGGTTGTTTTGCATATATATGTCGTGCCGAATAGGCAGGATTTGCGATCTTGGCTTAAATATCAACGTTCATCTTGCCATATAGGACAAGTGAAAATTTGTGTATGCAATAATTTCGCCAAAATCATTCTGAACCTAACGAAAAAAAATATATTTCACTGTGTTTGTTTAGTATTAAATTATTGTAAACAAATCTAAAATATATTTAGTTGGGTTAGGCTGAAATAAATTGTTCTTGTTAAAATAAGGTTAGGTAAGCTTTTTAAGATTCTTTTGGTGCAAAATTAAAAATTTTTACATTAAAATTAATGAAAAAAATATATCTTTAAACGTATAAGAGAAAATTTTAGAAAGGACTTAATTTTAAATGAGTTCTTGCTAATTGACCAGTTTTACATATTCGGCACGACATATATATATATATATATATATATATATATATATATATATATATATATATATATATATATATATATATATATATATATATATATATATATATATATTATATTGCTGTATCCCTTGACGTAAGCTAAGTTTCTACTCTGCTATATACACCAAACACTTCAAACTTTCCCAGTGCGCTCTACTCAACAGTGTCTCCCACATTGACATTCATGTCTCTCCAAACAATTGTCTTGCATCACTCAACATTCCCAACACATTCACTTAACATCTTCCACTAGCACAGGCTGGTACCAAAGTTAGACTTGTGTAGAGATATGAGACTAATTATTAATGTTATTCTTGTCTGTTTATAAGTGAAATAAATGCAGTGAAATACTACAACCTATTATGCAAAGGTAACTTTTGTACAATGATTCAGTAGCTATGGCAGTTTCCTTCCAGCACTACTGAAGTCACTATGATTCATCAGCTACAGCAGTTTCTTAGGTTTCCCTCCAGCAGGACTGTAGTCACTGTGGTTCAGTAGTAACGGTAGTTTCAGAGGTATTTTTCCAACAGTGAAAGTCATTATACTTCATACGTTCAAAAAAATACTTTGGTATTAAGAACAACTTCACAACTGTGTTAGTCACTGCGGTCACAATATCTTCGACAGATTCAAAAGCATAATTATGTCCCCTTTCAATAAATACATGTTCCACTATTTAAAAGATCTTCATAATGAGATAAATCTTTAGTGACACAAAAATTGCTGACCATCACAAACATAAAACAAAAACTCTCTAAAAAGAAAGCTACCAATTTTGGAGATCTGATTTAGTGACAAAACAGGTTTATCAGATCATCTTACAGCCTGGCCGACACGTCTCCTGGCAGACACGTCTCCTGGCCGACACGTCTCCTGGCAGACACGTCTCCTGGCAGACACGTCTCCTGGCCGACACGTCTCCTGGCAGACACGTCTCCTGGCCGACACGTCTCCTGGCCGACACGTCTCCTGGCCGACACGTCTCCTGGCCGACACGTCTCCTGACCGACACGTCTCCTGGCCGACACGTCTCCTTGATAATGTATCAGATGAACTTCCATTAACGAATATCATCTGATGTACAAAGTAGTTTAGGTGGAAAATCTGTGTCATTTTATATTGATTTATAAAGTAACATTGAAAATCATGGACCAACCTTAACAGTTAAGTTGAAAAAGATTCAATGAAAAAATAAATGCAGAAATATTTCTTTGAAAATAGAGCACTTGAGGAGTTGAGTCAACTCCAGTAGAAAGTTGTAAGTGCAATAACTAATGTCAACTCCAGTAGCAAGTTGTAAGTACAATAACTACTGTCAACTTCAGCTGGAAGTTGTAAGTGCAATAACTACTGTCAACTTCAGCAGGAAGTTGTAAGTACAATAACTACTGTCAACTCCAGCAGGAAGTTGTAAGTGCAATAACTACTGTCAACTTCAGCAGGAAGTTGTAAGTACAATAACTACTGTCAACTTCAGCAGGAAGTTGTAAGTACAATAACTACTGTCAACTTCAGCAGGAAGTTGTAAGTACAATAACTACTGTCAACTTCAGCAGGAAGTTGTAAGTACAATAACTACTGTCAACTTCAGCAGGAAGTTGTAAGTACAATAACTACTGTCAACTTCAGCAGGAAGTTGTAAGTACAATAACTACTGTCAACTTCAGCAGGAAGTTGTAAGTACAATAACTACTGTCAACTTCAGCAGGAAGTTGTAAGTACAATAACTACTGTCAACTTCAGCTGTCAATAAACTCAACTTCAGCAGGAAGTTGTAAGTACAATAACTACTGTCAACTTCAGCAGGAAGTTGTAAGTACAATAACTACTGTCAACTTCAGCAGGAAGTTGTAAGTACAATAACTACTGTCAACTTCAGCAGGAAGTTGTAAGTACAATAACTACTGTCAACTTCAGCAGGAAGTTGTAAGTACAATAACTACTGTCAACTTCAGCAGGAAGTTGTAAGTACAATAACTACTGTCAACTTCAGCAGGAAGTTGTAAGTACAATAACTACTGTAAACTTCAGCAGGAAGTTGTAAGTACAATAACTACTGTCAACTTCAGCAGGAAGTTGTAAGTACAATAACTACTGTAAACTTCAGCTGGAAGTTGTAAGTACAATAACTACTGTAAACTTCAGCTGTCAACTTCAGCTGGAAGTTGTAAGTACAATAACTACTGTAAACTTCAGCAGGAAGTTGTAAGTACAATAACTACTGTAAACTTCAGCAGGAAGTTGTAAGTACAATAACTACTGTAAACTTCAGCAGGAAGTTGTAAGTACAATAACTACTGTCAACTTCAGCAGGAAGTTGTAAGTACAATAACTACTGTCAACTTCAGCTGGAAGTTGTAAGTACAATAACTACTGTAAACTTCAGCAAGAAGTTGTAAGTACAATAACTACTGTCAACTCTAGCAGGAAGTTGTAAGTACAATAACTACTGTCAACTTCAGCTGGAAGTTGTAAGTACAATAACTACTGTAAACTTCAGCAAGAAGTTGTAAGTACAATAACTACTGTCAACTCTAGCAGGAAGTTGTAAGTACAATAACTACTGTCAACTTCAGCAGGAAGTTGTAAGTACAATAACTACTGTCAACTTCAGCAGGAAGTTGTAAGTACAATAACTACTGTCAACTTCAGCAGGAAGTTGTAAGTACAATAACTACTGTCAACTTCAGCAGGAAGTTGTAAGTACAATAACTACTGTCAACTCCAGCAGGAAGTTGTAAGTACAATAACTACTGTCAACTTTAACAATAATTATGAAACACAACAAAAATATATAATACAACAGAGATAATTACGAAATGGTAAAACTTATTCGAAATGTAAATAATATAAGAAGAAAAGGAAATTAAGTTTATCATATTCGGGTAATAAAATTAATAAAAATAATTATGAAACGTAATTACCACAAATATCATGTATAATATTTGGTGAATATATTTTATATTTAATATATTATGAAATATATTCATGCATTTCAGATTAATATAAATATATTGATATTATCTGTTTCCTAGGATTGATATTATTGTTCAAGTTAATTACAAAACAAATAAAATGGAACTCGAAATCAAAACACTTACAACGTGTCTGCTTGTGTCTGCTTGTGTCTGCTTACCTAGCAGTGCTTGTTGTAGACAAACACCTGAGACCTGCTTGTCTCTGCTTACAAAGCAGTGCTTGTTGTAGACAAACACCTGAGACCTGCTTGTCTCTGCTTACAAAGCAGTGCTTGTTGTAGACAAACGCCTGAGACCTGCTTGTGTCTGCTTGCAAAGCTGTGCTTGTTGTAGACAAACACCTGAGACCTGTTTGTGTCATGTTGACGGCATGTCATGTTGACGGCAGTGAAGGGACTTGAGCTAGAGTTCTTCACGGCCACGCTAGCTGGAGATTCGTCTGTAAAAACTTGCATTTGTGGTCACAGTGGTGCCTGTGCTAACCTTCCTATGGTATAGAAATATACCTAGTTGGATGAATCTTATTGTGGCTAGCTGGTCCAGTGGCTAACGCGACGGTCTGGAGTTTTGAGACTCTCTGACCGCGGGTTCAATCCCGGCCGGGGTATGGT
This sequence comes from Cherax quadricarinatus, assembly GCF_038502225.1. Taxonomy (NCBI): domain Eukaryota; kingdom Metazoa; phylum Arthropoda; class Malacostraca; order Decapoda; family Parastacidae; genus Cherax; species Cherax quadricarinatus. The sequence continues at coordinate 11,245,237 of NC_091320.1, forward strand.
TTACCTAGCAGTCTTTGTTGTAGACAAACACCTGAGATCTGCTTGTCTCTGCTTACCTAGAAGTGCTTGTTGTAGACAAACACCTGAGACCTGCTTGTCTCTGCTTACCTAGCAGTGCTTGTTGTAGACAAACACTTGAGATCCGCTTGTGTCTGCTTGAAAAGCTGCGCTTGTTTTAGACAAACACCTGAGACCCGCTTGTCTCTGCTCACCTAGCAGTGCTTGTTGTAGACAAACACCTGAAAGTTACACAAAAAAGTCACTTCTGTTCACTAGTTAATGGATTTGATAAAGCAGAAAGAGTAATTTGTATCTGAATAATAACGATATTTTGCATGAATATGTTTACTGTCTCCATGGAAATTACTAATCACATAATCACTTAAAACTCGTAAAGAAGAATAACTAATAGAGGAACGAAGCACCGAAATAAAACATACACCGAAAAAATCAACAAGGAAAGAAGGAACAAGGAAGGGAACATACACTGAAGATGGCAGCAAACACAAAAATATACTCTTTAGAATGAGAAAATAAGTACCTTGGACAAGCGAAAATAAAGAAAATAAAGAAAGAACAAGCAAAGAACCGCAGGGTATATATTCTTGAGGAAGAACATTAACCAGAAGGACAACGAATACCAGTGGCAAAGACAAGGAACTCTAGCAAGAAAATAAGAACCAGCTCACTGTTTACAGAAAGCCTTCAAACACGTCAACTTCTCTCAATTATATCAGCAATCATTCTAAGTTAAGAAAAGAACAGTGTCTAGTCCACTCCTAAGATATTCAGGTATTTTCTGGCCAAGCCGTTTAGATCAAGAAGTTTCCAGTATAAACCAACAGGTCAGAAAAGCTGAGCATTCTGACTACTACATCCAAGAAGGTTTGTACTAAGTCAAGCAAAAAAACTATTATAAAACAACTCCACCGACTAACAAAGAAAACATTATTTTCCATAATATTATTTAGGATAAAAGCGAATATTTAGCAGTCATAATCTCCTGTCCTAATAAATTAGATAATTGTTTCTCGAAAAACGACTAAAAGGAATGTAAAAACCCATCGTCAAGACAGTGACCTTCTTTACACAGTGAAGACCTGACGTCAGTTTCCACGTAGGATGCTGGAACACAAGACCTGGCGTCAGTTTCCACGTAGGATGCTGGAACACAAGACCTGGCGTCAGTTTCCACGTAGGATGCTGGAACACAAGACCTGGCGTTAGTTTCCACGTAGGATGCTGGAACACAAGACCTGGCATCAGTTTCCACGTAGGATGCTGGAACACAAGACCTGGCGTTAGTTTCCACGTAGGATGCTGGAACACAAGACCTGGCATCAGTTTCCACGTAGGATGCTGGAACACAAGACCTGGCGTTAGTTTCCACGTAGGATGCTGGAACACAAGACCTGGCGTCAGTTATCACCACTACGATGTTCATCACACAGTCAAGACACATCATCACCAGTACGATGTTCATCACACAGTCAACACACAAAATCACCAGTACGATGTTTATCACAGTCAACATAGAACATCACCAGTACGATGTTCATCACACAGTCAAGACACAACATCACCAGTACGATGTTCATCACACAGTCAACACACAACATCACCAGTACGCTGTTCATCACACACTCAACACACAACATCACCAGTACGATGTTCATCACACAGTCAACACACAACATCACCAGTACGCTGTTCATCACACAGTCAACACACAACATCACCAGTACGATGTTCATCACACAGTCAACACACAACATCACCAGTACGATGTTCATCACACAGTCAACATCACCAGTACGATGTTCATCACACAGTCAACATCACCAGTACGATGTTCATCACACAGTCAACACACAACATCACCAGTACGATATTCATCACACAGTCAACACACAACATCACCAGTACGATGTTCATCACACAGTCAACACAAAACATCACCAGTACGATGTTCATCACACAGTCAACACACAACATCACCAGTACGATGTTCATCACACAGTCAAGACACAACATCACCAGTACGATGTTCATCACACAGTCAACACACAACATCACCAGTACGATGTTCATCACGCAGTCAACACACAACATCACCAGTACGATGTTCATCACACAGTCAACACACATCATCATCACTACGATGTTCATCGCACAGTCAAGACACATCACCAGTACGATGTTCATCACACAGTCAACACACATCACCACCAGTACGATGTTCATCACAGTCAACATAGAACATCACCACTACGATGTTCATCACACAGTCAAGACACATCATCACCAGTACGATGTTCATCACACAGTCAACACACAACATCACCAGTACGATGTTCATCACAGTCAACATAGAACATCACCAGTACGATGTTCATCACACAGTCAAGACACAACATCACCAGTACGATGTTCATCACACAGTCAACACACAACATCACCAGTACGCTGTTCATCACACACTCAACACACAACATCACCAGTACGATGTTCATCACACAGTCAACACACAACATCACCAGTACGCTGTTCATCACACAGTCAACACACAACATCACCAGTACGATGTTCATTACACAGTCAACATCACCAGTACGATGTTCATCACACAGTCAACATCACCAGTACGATGTTCATCACACAGTCAACATCACCAGTACGATGTTCATCACACAGTCAACACACAACATCACCAGTACGATATTCATCACACACTCAACACACAACATCACCAGTACGATGTTCATCACACAGTCAACACACAACATCACCAGTACGCTGTTCATCCCACAGTCAACACACAACATCACCAGTACGATGTTCATTACACAGTCAACATCACCAGTACGATGTTCATCACACAGTCAACATCACCAGTACGATGTTCATCACACAGTCAACATCACCAGTACGATGTTCATCACACAGTCAACACACAACATCACCAGTACGATATTCATCACACAGTCAACACACAACATCACCAGTACGATGTTCATCACACAGTCAACACACAACATCACCAGTACGATGTTCATCACACAGTCAACATCACCAGTACGATGTTCATCACACAGTCAACACACAACATCACCAGTACGATGTTCATCACACATTCAACATACAACATCACCAGTACGATGTTCATCACACAGTCAACACACAACATCACCAGTACGATGTTCATCACACAGTCAACACACAACATCACCAGTACGATGTTCATCACACAGTCAACATACAACATCACCAGTACGATGTTCATCACACAGTCAACACACAACATCACCAGTACGATGTTCATCACACAGTCAAGACACATCATCACCAGTACGATGTTCATCACACAGTCAACATACAACATCACCAGTACGATGTTCATCACACAGTCAACACACAACATCACCAGTACGATGTTCATCACACAGTCAACACACATCATCATCAGTACGATGTTCATCACACAGTCAACACACAACATCACCAGTACGATGTTCATCACACAGTCAAGACACATCATCACCAGTACGATGTTCATCACACAGTCAACATACAACATCACCAGTACGATGTTCATCAGTCAACACACAACATCACCAGTACGATGTTCATCACACAGTCAACATACAACATCACCAGTACGATGTTCATCAGTCAACACACAACATCACCAGTACGATGTTCATCACACAGTCAAGACACATCATCACCAGTACGATGTTCATCACACAGTCAAGACACAACATCAGCAGTGCGAAGTTCATCACACAGTCAAGACACAACATCAGCAGTGCGATGTTCATCACACAGTCAAGACACATCATAACCAGTACGATGTTCATCACACAGTCAAGACACAACATCACCAGTACGATGTTCATCACACAGTCAAGACACATCATCACCAGTGCGATGTTCATCACACAGTCAAGACACAACATCAGCAGTGCGATGTTCATCACACAGTCAAGACACATCATCACCAGTACGATGTTCATCACACAGTCAAGACACATCATCACCAGTACGATGTTCATCACACAGTCAAGACACAACATCAGCAGTGCGATGTTCATCACACAGTCAAGACACATCATCACCAGTACGATGTTCATCACACAGTCAACATAACCAGTACGATGTTCATCACACAGTCAACATCACCAGTACGATGTTCATCACACAGTCAACACACAACATCACAAGTACGATATTCATCACACAGTCAACACACAACATCACCAGTACGATGTTCATCACACAGTCAACACACAACATCACCAGTACGATGTTCATCACACAGTCAACACACAACATCACCAGTACGATGTTCATCACACAGTCAACACACAACATCACCAGTACGATGTTCATCACACAGTCAACACACAACATCACCAGTACGATGTTCATCACACAGTCAACACACAACATCACCAGTACGATGTTCATCACACAGTCAACACACATCATCACCAGTACGATGTTCATCACACAGTCAACACACATCATCACCAGTACGATGTTCATCACACAGTCAACACACAACATCACCAGTACGATGTTCATCACACAGTCAAGACACAACATCACCAGTACGATGTTCATCACACAGTCAACACACAACATCACCAGTACGATGTTCATCACACAGTCAACACACAACATCACCAGTACGATGTTCATCACACAGTCAAGACACAACATCACCAGTACGATGTTCATCACACAGTCAACACACAACATCACCAGTACGATGTTCATCACACAGTCAACACACAACATCACCAGTACGATGTTCATCACACAGTCAACACACAACATCACCAGTACGATGTTCATCACACAGTCAACACACAACATCACCAGTACGATGTTCATCACACAGTCAACACACAACATCACCAGTACGATGTTCATCACACAGTCAACATCACCAGTACGATGTTCATCACACAGTCAACACACAACATCACCAGTACGATGTTCATCACACAGTCAACACACAACATCACCAGTACGATGTTCATCACACAGTCAACACACAACATCACCAGTACGATGTTCATCACACAGTCAACACACAACATCACCAGTACGATGTTCATCACACAGTCAACACACAACATCACCAGTACGATGTTCATCACACAGTCAACACACAACATCACCAGTACGATGTTCATCACACAGTCAACACACAACATCACCAGTACGATGTTCATCACACAGTCAACACACAACATCACCAGTACGATGTTCATCACACAGTCAACACACAACATCACCAGTACGATGTTCATCACACAGTCAACACACAACATCACCAGTACGATGTTCATCACACAGTCAACACACAACATCACCAGTACGATGTTCATCACACAGTCAAGACACAACATCACCAGTACGATGTTCATCACACAGTCAACACACAACATCACCAGTACGATGTTCATCACACAGTCAACACACAACATCACCAGTACGATGTTCATCACACAGTCAACACACAACATCACCAGTACGATGTTCATCACACAGTCAACACACAACATCACCAGTACGATGTTCATCACACAGTCAAGACACAACATCACCAGTACGATGTTCATCACACAGTCAAGACACAACATCACCAGTACGATGTTCATCACACAGTCAAGACACAACATCACCAGTACGATGTTCATCACACAGTCAAGACACAACATCACCAGTACGATGTTCATCACACAGTCAAGACACAACATCACCAGTACGATGTTCATCACACAGTCAAGACACAACATCACCAGTACGATGTTCAAGACACAACATCAGCATGTTCATCACACAGTCAAGACACACATCACCAGTACGATGTTCATCACACAGTCAACACACAACATCACCAGTACGATGTTCATCACACAGTCAACACACAACATGAGCAGTACGATGTTCATCACACAGTCAAGACACAACATCACCAGTACGATGTTCATCACACAGTCAAGACACAACATCACCAGTACGATGTTCATCACACAGTCAACACACACACAACATCACCAGTACGATGTTCATCACACAGTCAACACACAACATCACCAGTACGATGTTCATCACACAGTCAACACACAACATCACAAGTACGGTGTTCATCACACACTCAACACACAACATCACCAGTACGATGTTCATCACACAGTCAACACACAACATCACCAGTACGATGTTCATCACACAGTCAACACACAACATCACCAGTACGATGTTCATCACACAGTCAAGACACAACATCACCAGTACGATGTTCATCACACAGTCAACACACAACATCACCAGTACGATGTTCATCACACAGTCAACACACAACATCACCAGTACGATGTTCATCACACAGTCAACACACAACATCACCAGTACGATGTTCATCACACAGTCAACACACAACATCACCAGTACGATGTTCATCACACAGTCAACACACAACATCACCAGTACGATGTTCATCACACAGTCAACACACAACATCACCAGTACGATGTTCATCACACAGTCAACACACAACATCACCAGTACGATGTTCATCACACAGTCAACACACAACATCACCAGTACGATGTTCATCACACAGTCAACACACAACATCACCAGTACGATGTTCATCACACAGTCAAGACACAACATCACCAGTACGATGTTCATCACACAGTCAACACACAACATCACCAGTACGATGTTCATCACACAGTCAACACACAACATCACCAGTACGATGTTCATCACACAGTCAACACACAACATCACCAGTACGATGTTCATCACACAGTCAACACACAACATCACCAGTACGATGTTCATCACACAGTCAACACACAACATCACCAGTACGATGTTCATCACACAGTCAACACACAACATCACCAGTACGATGTTCATCACACAGTCAACACACAACATCACCAGTACGATGTTCATCACACAGTCAACACACAACATCACCAGTACGATGTTCATCACACAGTCAACACACAACATCACCAGTACGATGTTCATCACACAGTCAACACACAACATCACCAGTACGATGTTCATCACACAGTCAACACACAACATCACCAGTACGATGTTCATCACACAGTCAACACACAACATCACCAGTACGATGTTCATCACACAGTCAACACACAACATCACCAGTACGATGTTCATCACACAGTCAACACACAACATCACCAGTACGATGTTCATCACACAGTCAACACACAACATCACCAGTACGATGTTCATCACACAGTCAACACACAACATCACCAGTACGATGTTCATCACACAGTCAACACACAACATCACCAGTACGATGTTCATCACACAGTCAACACACAACATCACCAGTACGATGTTCATCACACAGTCAACACACAACATCACCAGTACGATGTTCATCACACAGTCAACACACAACATCACCAGTACGATGTTCATCACACAGTCAACACACAACATCACCAGTACGATGTTCATCACACAGTCAACACACAACATCACCAGTACGATGTTCATCACACAGTCAACACACAACATCACCAGTACGATGTTCATCACACAGTCAACACACAACATCACCAGTACGATGTTCATCACACAGTCAACACACAACATCACCAGTACGATGTTCATCACACAGTCAACACACAACATCACCAGTACGATGTTCATCACACAGTCAACACACAACATCACCAGTACGATGTTCATCACACAGTCAACACACAACATCACCAGTACGATGTTCATCACACAGTCAACACACAACATCACCAGTACGATGTTCATCACACAGTCAACACACAACATCACCAGTACGATGTTCATCACACAGTCAACACACAACATCACCAGTACGATGTTCATCACACAGTCAACACACAACATCACCAGTACGATGTTCATCACACAGTCAACACACAACATCACCAGTACGATGTTCATCACACAGTCAACACACAACATCACCAGTACGATGTTCATCACACAGTCAACACACAACATCACCAGTACGATGTTCATCACACAGTCAACACACAACATCACCAGTACGATGTTCATCACACAGTCAACACACAACATCACCAGTACGATGTTCATCACACAGTCAACACACAACATCACCAGTACGATGTTCATCACACAGTCAACACACAACATCACCAGTACGATGTTCATCACACAGTCAACACACAACATCACCAGTACGATGTTCATCACACAGTCAACACACAACATCACCAGTACGATGTTCATCACACAGTCAACACACAACATCACCAGTACGATGTTCATCACACAGTCAACACACAACATCACCAGTACGATGTTCATCACACAGTCAACACACAACATCACCAGTACGATGTTCATCACACAGTCAACACACAACATCACCAGTACGATGTTCATCACACAGTCAACACACAACATCACCAGTACGATGTTCATCACACAGTCAACACACAACATCACCAGTACGATGTTCATCACACAGTCAACACACAACATCACCAGTACGATGTTCATCACACAGTCAACACACAACATCACCAGTACGATGTTCATCACACAGTCAACACACAACATCACCAGTACGATGTTCATCACACAGTCAACACACAACATCACCAGTACGATGTTCATCACACAGTCAACACACAACATCACCAGTACGATGTTCATCACACAGTCAACACACAACATCACCAGTACGATGTTCATCACACAGTCAACACACAACATCACCAGTACGATGTTCATCACACAGTCAACACACAACATCACCAGTACGATGTTCATCACACAGTCAACACACAACATCACCAGTACGATGTTCATCACACAGTCAACACACAACATCACCAGTACGATGTTCATCACACAGTCAACACACAACATCACCAGTACGATGTTCATCACACAGTCAACACACAACATCACCAGTACGATGTTCATCACACAGTCAACACACAACATCACCAGTACGATGTTCATCACACAGTCAACACACAACATCACCAGTACGATGTTCATCACACAGTCAACACACAACATCACCAGTACGATGTTCATCACACAGTCAACACACAACATCACCAGTACGATGTTCATCACACAGTCAACACACAACATCACCAGTACGATGTTCATCACACAGTCAACACACAACATCACCAGTACGATGTTCATCACACAGTCAACACACAACATCACCAGTACGATGTTCATCACACAGTCAACACACAACATCACCAGTACGATGTTCATCACACAGTCAACACACAACATCACCAGTACGATGTTCATCACACAGTCAACACACAACATCACCAGTACGATGTTCATCACACAGTCAACACACAACATCACCAGTACGATGTTCATCACACAGTCAACACACAACATCACCAGTACGATGTTCATCACACAGTACACACACATCACCAGTACGATGTTTATCACACAGTCAACACACAACATCACCAGTACGATGTTCATCACACAGTCAACACACAACATCACCAGTACGATGTTCATCACACAGTCAACACACAACATCACCAGTACGATGTTCATCACACAGTCAACACACAACATCACCAGTACGATGTTCATCACACAGTCAACACACAACATCACCAGTACGATGTTCATCACACAGTCAACACACAACATCACCAGTACGATGTTCATCACACAGTCAACACACAACATCACCAGTACGATGTTCATCACACAGTCAACACACAACATCACCAGTACGATGTTCATCACACAGTCAACACACAACATCACCAGTACGATGTTCATCACACAGTCAACACACAACATCACCAGTACGATGTTCATCACACAGTCAACACACAACATCACCAGTACGATGTTCATCACACAGTCAACACACAACATCACCAGTACGATGTTCATCACACAGTCAACACACAACATCACCAGTACGATGTTCATCACACAGTCAACACACAACATCACCAGTACGATGTTCATCACACAGTCAACACACAACATCACCAGTACGATGTTCATCACACAGTCAACACACAACATCACCAGTACGATGTTCATCACACAGTCAACACACAACATCACCAGTACGATGTTCATCACACAGTCAACACACAACATCACCAGTACGATGTTCATCACACAGTCAACACACAACATCACCAGTACGATGTTCATCACACAGTCAACACACAACATCACCAGTACGATGTTCATCACACAGTCAACACACAACATCACCAGTACGATGTTCATCACACAGTCAACACACAACATCACCAGTACGATGTTCATCACACAGTCAACACACAACATCACCAGTACGATGTTCATCACACAGTCAACACACAACATCACCAGTACGATGTTCATCACACAGTCAACACACAACATCACCAGTACGATGTTCATCACACAGTCAACACACAACATCACCAGTACGATGTTCATCACACAGTCAAGACACAACATCACCAGTACGATGTTCATCACACAGTCAAGACACAACATCACCAGTACGATGTTCATCACACAGTCAACACACAACATCACCAGTACGATGTTCATCACACAGTCAAGACACAACATCACCAGTACGATGTTCATCACACAGTCAAGACACAACATCACCAGTACGATGTTCATCACACAGTCAAGACACAACATCACCAGTACGATGTTCATCACACAGTCAAGACACAACATCACCAGTACGATGTTCATCACACAGTCAACACACAACATCACCAGTACGATGTTCATCACACAGTCAAGACACAACATCACCAGTACGATGTTCATCACACAGTCAAGACACAACATCACCAGTACGATGTTCATCACACAGTCAAGACACAACATCACCAGTACGATGTTCATCACACAGTCAACACACAACATCACCAGTACGATGTTCATCACACAGTCAACACACAACATCACCAGTACGATGTTCATCACACAGTCAACACACAACATCACCAGTACGATGTTCATCACACAGTCAACACACAACATCACCAGTACGATGTTCATCACACAGTCAACACACAACATCACCAGTACGATGTTCATCACACAGTCAACACACAACATCACCAGTACGATGTTCATCACACAGTCAACACACAACATCACCAGTACGATGTTCATCACACAGTCAACACACAACATCACCAGTACGATGTTCATCACACAGTCAACACACAACATCACCAGTACGATGTTCATCACACAGTCAACACACAACATCACCAGTACGATGTTCATCACACAGTCAACACACAACATCACCAGTACGATGTTCATCACACAGTCAACACACAACATCACCAGTACGATGTTCATCACACAGTCAACACACAACATCACCAGTACGATGTTCATCACACAGTCAACACACAACATCACCAGTACGATGTTCATCACACAGTCAACACACAACATCACCAGTACGATGTTCATCACACAGTCAACACACAACATCACCAGTACGATGTTCATCACACAGTCAACACACAACATCACCAGTACGATGTTCATCACACAGTCAACACACAACATCACCAGTACGATGTTCATCACACAGTCAACACACAACATCACCAGTACGATGTTCATCACACAGTCAACACACAACATCACCAGTACGATGTTCATCACACAGTCAACACACAACATCACCAGTACGATGTTCATCACACAGTCAACACACAACATCACCAGTACGATGTTCATCACACAGTCAACACACAACATCACCAGTACGATGTTCATCACACAGTCAACACACAACATCACCAGTACGATGTTCATCACACAGTCAACACACAACATCACCAGTACGATGTTCATCACACAGTCAACACACAACATCACCAGTACGATGTTCATCACACAGTCAACACACAACATCACCAGTACGATGTTCATCACACAGTCAACACACAACATCACCAGTACGATGTTCATCACACAGTCAACACACAACATCACCAGTACGATGTTCATCACACAGTCAACACACAACATCACCAGTACGATGTTCATCACACAGTCAACACACAACATCACCAGTACGATGTTCATCACACAGTCAACACACAACATCACCAGTACGATGTTCATCACACAGTCAACACACAACATCACCAGTACGATGTTCATCACACAGTCAACACACAACATCACCAGTACGATGTTCATCACACAGTCAACACACAACATCACCAGTACGATGTTCATCACACAGTCAACACACAACATCACCAGTACGATGTTCATCACACAGTCAACACACAACATCACCAGTACGATGTTCATCACACAGTCAACACACAACATCACCAGTACGATGTTCATCACACAGTCAACACACAACATCACCAGTACGATGTTCATCACACAGTCAACACACAACATCACCAGTACGATGTTCATCACACAGTCAACACACAACATCACCAGTACGATGTTCATCACACAGTCAACACACAACATCACCAGTACGATGTTCATCACACAGTCAACACACAACATCACCAGTACGATGTTCATCACACAGTCAACACACAACATCACCAGTACGATGTTCATCACACAGTCAAGACACAACATCACCAGTACGATGTTCATCACACAGTCAAGACACAACATCACCAGTACGATGTTCATCACACAGTCAAGACACAACATCACCAGTACGATGTTCATCACACAGTCAACACACAACATCACCAGTACGATGTTCATCACACAGTCAAGACACAACATCACCAGTACGATGTTCATCACACAGTCAAGACACAACATCACCAGTACGATGTTCATCACACAGTCAAGACACAACATCACCAGTACGATGTTCATCACACAGTCAACACACAACATCACCAGTACGATGTTCATCACACAGTCAACACACAACATCACCAGTACGATGTTCATCACACAGTCAACACACAACATCACCAGTACGATGTTCATCACACAGTCAAGACACAACATCACCAGTACGATGTTCATCACACAGTCAACACACAACATCACCAGTACGATGTTCATCACACAGTCAACACACAACATCACCAGTACGATGTTCATCACACAGTCAACACACAACATCACCAGTACGATGTTCATCACACAGTCAACACACAACATCACCAGTACGATGTTCATCACACAGTCAACACACAACATCACCAGTACGATGTTCATCACACAGTCAACACACAACATCACCAGTACGATGTTCATCACACAGTCAACACACAACATCACCAGTACGATGTTCAACACACAGTCAACACACAACATCACCAGTACGATGTTCATCACACAGTCAACACACACCATCACCAGTACGATGTTCATCACACAGTCAACACACAACATCACCAGTACGATGTTCATCACACAGTCAACACACAACATCACCAGTACGATGTTCATCACACAGTCAACACACAACATCACCAGTACGATGTTCATCACACAGTCAACACACAACATCACCAGTACGATGTTCATCACACAGTCAACACACAACATCACCAGTACGATGTTCATCACACAGTCAACACACAACATCACCAGTACGATGTTCATCACACAGTCAACACACAACATCACCAGTACGATGTTCATCACACAGTCAACACACAACATCACCAGTACGATGTTCATCACACAGTCAACACACAACATCACCAGTACGATGTTCATCACACAGTCAACACACAACATCACCAGTACGATGTTCATCACACAGTCAACACACAACATCACCAGTACGATGTTCATCACACAGTCAACACACAACATCACCAGTACGATGTTCATCACACAGTCAACACACAACATCACCAGTACGATGTTCATCACACAGTCAACACACAACATCACCAGTACGATGTTCATCACACAGTCAACACACAACATCACCAGTACGATGTTCATCACACAGTCAACACACAACATCACCAGTACGATGTTCATCACACAGTCAACACACAACATCACCAGTACGATGTTCATCACACAGTCAACACACAACATCACCAGTACGATGTTCATCACACAGTCAACACACAACATCACCAGTACGATGTTCATCACACAGTCAACACACAACATCACCAGTACGATGTTCATCACACAGTCAACACACAACATCACCAGTACGATGTTCATCACACAGTCAACACACAACATCACCAGTACGATGTTCATCACACAGTCAACAGTCAACACACAACACCAGTACGATGTTCATCACACAGTCAACACACAACATCACCAGTACGATGTTCATCACACAGTCAACACACAACATCACCAGTACGATGTTCATCACACAGTCAACACACATCATCAGTACGATGTTCATCACACAGTCAACACACAACATCACCAGTACGATGTTCATCACACAGTCAACACACAACATCACCAGTACGATGTTCATCACACAGTCAACACACAACATCACCAGTACGATGTTCATCACACAGTCAACACACAACATCACCAGTACGATGTTCATCACACAGTCAACACACAACATCACCAGTACGATGTTCATCACACAGTCAACACACAACATCACCAGTACGATGTTCATCACACAGTCAACACACAACATCACCAGTACGATGTTCATCACACAGTCAACACACAACATCACCAGTACGATGTTCATCACACAGTCAAGACACAACATCACCAGTACGATGTTCATCACACAGTCAAGACACAACATCACCAGTACGATGTTCATCACACAGTCAAGACACAACATCACCAGTACGATGTTCATCACACAGTCAAGACACAACATCACCAGTACGATGTTCATCACACAGTCAAGACACAACATCACCAGTACGATGTTCATCACACAGTCAAGACACAACATCACCAGTACGATGTTCATCACACAGTCAAGACACAACATCACCAGTACGATGTTCATCACACAGTCAACACACAACATCACCAGTACGATGTTCATCACACAGTCAACACACAACATCACCAGTACGATGTTCATCACACAGTCAAGACACAACATCACCAGTACGATGTTCATCACACAGTCAAGACACAACATCACCAGTACGATGTTCATCACACAGTCAAGACACAACATCACCAGTACGATGTTCATCACACAGTCAACACACAACATCACCAGTACGATGTTCATCACACAGTCAACACACAACATCACCAGTACGATGTTCATCACACAGTCAACACACAACATCACCAGTACGATGTTCATCACACAGTCAACACACAACATCACCAGTACGATGTTCATCACACAGTCAACACACAACATCACCAGTACGATGTTCATCACACAGTCAACACACAACATCACCAGTACGATGTTCATCACACAGTCAACACACAACATCACCAGTACGATGTTCATCACACAGTCAACACACAACATCACCAGTACGATGTTCATCACACAGTCAACACACAACATCACCAGTACGATGTTCATCACACAGTCAACACACAACATCACCAGTACGATGTTCATCACACAGTCAACACACAACATCACCAGTACGATGTTCATCACACAGTCAACACACAACATCACCAGTACGATGTTCATCACACAGTCAAGACACAACATCACCAGTACGATGTTCATCACACAGTCAACACACAACATCACCAGTACGATGTTCATCACACAGTCAACACACAACATCACCAGTACGATGTTCATCACACAGTCAAGACACAACATCACCAGTACGATGTTCATCACACAGTCAACACACAACATCACCAGTACGATGTTCATCACACAGTCAACACACAACATCACCAGTACGATGTTCATCACACAGTCAACACACAACATCACCAGTACGATGTTCATCACACAGTCAACACACAACATCACCAGTACGATGTTCATCACACAGTCAACATCACCAGTACGATGTTCATCACACAGTCAACACACAACATCACCAGTACGATGTTCATCACACACAACATCACCAGTACGATGTTCATCACACAGTCAACACACAACATCACCAGTACGATGTTCATCACACAGTCAACACACAACATCACCAGTACGATGTTCATCACACAGTCAACACACAACATCACCAGTACGATGTTCATCACACAGTCAACACACAACATCACCAGTACGATGTTCATCACACAGTCAACACACAACATCACCAGTACGATGTTCATCACACAGTCAACACACAACATCACCAGTACGATGTTCATCACACAGTCAACACACAACATCACCAGTACGATGTTCATCACACAGTCAACACACAACATCACCAGTACGATGTTCATCACACAGTCAAGACACAACATCACCAGTACGATGTTCATCACACAGTCAACACACAACATCACCAGTACGATGTTCATCACACAGTCAACACACAACATCACCAGTACGATGTTCATCACACAGTCAACACACAACATCACCAGTACGATGTTCATCACACAGTCAACACACAACATCACCAGTACGATGTTCATCACACAGTCAAGACACAACATCACCAGTACGATGTTCATCACACAGTCAACACACAACATCACCAGTACGATGTTCATCACACAGTCAACACACAACATCACCAGTACGATGTTCATCACACAGTCAACACACAACATCACCAGTACGATGTTCATCACACAGTCAACACACAACATCACCAGTACGATGTTCATCACACAGTCAAGACACAACATCACCAGTACGATGTTCATCACACAGTCAAGACACAACATCACCAGTACGATGTTCATCACACAGTCAAGACACAACATCACCAGTACGATGTTCATCACACAGTCAAGACACAACATCACCAGTACGATGTTCATCACACAGTCAAGACACAACATCACCAGTACGATGTTCATCACACAGTCAAGACACAACATCACCAGTACGATGTTCATCACACAGTCAAGACACAACATCACCAGTACGATGTTCATCACACAGTCAAGACACAACATCACCAGTACGATGTTCATCACACAGTCAACACACAACATCAACAGTACGATGTTCATCACACAGTCAACACACAACATCACCAGTACGATGTTCATCACACAGTCAACACACAACATCACCAGTACGATGTTCATCACACAGTCAACACACAACATCACCAGTACGATGTTCATCACACAGTCAACACACAACATCACCAGTACGATGTTCATCACACAGTCAACACTTAACATCACCAGTACGATGTTCATCACACAGTCAACATCACCAGTACGATGTTCATCACACAGTCAACACACAACATCACCAGTACGATGTTCATCACACAGTCAACACACAACATCACCAGTACGATGTTCATCACACAGTCAACACACAACATCACCAGTACGATGTTCATCACACAGTCAACACACAACATCACCAGTACGATGTTCATCACACAGTCAACACACAACATCACCAGTACGATGTTCATCACACAGTCAAGACACAACATCACCAGTACGATGTTCATCACACAGTCAACACACAACATCACCAGTACGATGTTCATCACACAGTCAACACACAACATCACCAGTACGATGTTCATCACACAGTCAACACACATCATCATCAGTACGATGTTCATCACACAGTCAACACACATCACCAGTACGATGTTCATCACACAGTCAACACACAACATCACCAGTACGATGTTCATCACACAGTCAACACACAACATCACCAGTACGATGTTCATCACACAGTCAAGACACAACATCACCAGTACGATGTTCATCACACAGTCAACACACAACATCACCAGTACGATGTTCATCACACAGTCAACACACAACATCACCAGTACGATGTTCATCACACAGTCAAGACACAACATCACCAGTACGATGTTCATCACACAGTCAACACACAACATCACCAGTACGATGTTCATCACACAGTCAACACACAACATCACCAGTACGATGTTCATCACACAGTCAACACACAACATCACCAGTACGATGTTCATCACACAGTCAACACACAACATCACCAGTACGATGTTCATCACACAGTCAACACACAACATCACCAGTACGATGTTCATCACACAGTCAACACACAACATCACCAGTACGATGTTCATCACACAGTCAAGACACAACATCACCAGTACGATGTTCATCACACAGTCAAGACACAACATCACCAGTACGATGTTCATCACACAGTCAACACACAACATCACCAGTACGATGTTCATCACACAGTCAACACACAACATGAGCAGTACGATGTTCATCACACAGTCAACACACAACATCACCAGTACGATGTTCATCACACAGTCAACACACAACATCACCAGTACGATGTTCATCACACAGTCAACACACAACATCACCAGTACGATGTTCATCACACAGTCAACACACAACATCACCAGTACGATGTTCATCACACAGTCAACACACAACATCACCAGTACGATGTTCATCACACAGTCAACACACAACATCACCAGTACGATGTTCATCACACAGTCAACACACAACATCACCAGTACGATGTTCATCACACAGTCAACACACAACATCACCAGTACGATGTTCATCACACAGTCAACACACAACATCACCAGTACGATGTTCATCACACAGTCAACACACAACATCACCAGTACGATGTTCATCACACAGTCAACACACAACATCACCAGTACGATGTTCATCACACAGTCAACACACAACATCACCAGTACGATGTTCATCACACAGTCAACACACAACATCACCAGTACGATGTTCATCACACAGTCAACACACAACATCACCAGTACGATGTTCATCACACAGTCAACACACAACATCACCAGTGCGATGTTCATCACACAGTTCATCACACAGTCAACACACAACATCACCAGTACGATGTTCATCACACAGTCAACACACAACATCACCAGTACGATGTTCATCACACAGTCAACACACAACATCACCAGTACGATGTTCATCACACAGTCAACACACAACATCACCAGTACGATGTTCATCACACAGTCAACACACAACATCACCAGTACGATGTTCATCACACAGTCAACACACAACATCACCAGTACGATGTTCATCACACAGTCAAGACACAACATCACCAGTACGATGTTCATCACACAGTCAACACACAACATCACCAGTACGATGTTCATCACACAGTCAACACACAACATCACCAGTACGATGTTCATCACACAGTCAAGACACAACATCACCAGTACGATGTTCATCACACAGTCAACACACAACATCACCAGTACGATGTTCATCACACAGTCAACACACAACATCACCAGTACGATGTTCATCACACAGTCAAGACACAACATCACCAGTACGATGTTCATCACACAGTCAACACACAACAGTATTGCATCAATAACCACTTTTTACATCATCACATCTATAAAAAGTAACCAGCTTCTTCCATCTACTTTTACTTCCGTTCCTTTATAACACTTTCTCCACTTTCAACATTATTCTGCTTGCTGATATCAGTCACATCGGCTGCTGAATAATGATCTTGTATATCAGTTTTTTCTAAAGTAGACATGAAGGAATAATAATAATAATAATAATAATAATTATAATAATAATAATAATACAGCAACTATTATTATAATTATTATTATATTTTTCTCAGTCGTTTTCATATTTTGTACATTACATGTACGGAGATAAATTAAAGTCGGCAGTCATTCATTACCTGGAAAGTGTAGTGCAGTTTTTATCTACTGGATAGTTACACTGAGAGGTGCATGACTCAGTATATATACACTAAGAGGTTCATCATTCTCAGTATAGATACACTGAGAGGTGCATCATTCTCAGTATAGATACACTGAGAGGTGCATCATTCTCAGTATAGATACACTGAGAGGTGCATCATTCTCAGTATAGATACACTGAGAGGTGCATCATTCTCAGTATAGATACACTGAGAGGTGCATGACTCTCAGTATATATATATATATATATATATATATATATATATATATATATATATATATATATATATATATATATATATATATATATATATATATATATATAGAGTTGATAACCTCATTCGCCTTCCCCATCAACACAAAAAAGGGAGAGGCAGAACCCCCACTCACTCTACTGACAGTGAAAAAGTCAGAGTCCAGGTGAGCAAGAAAATTGAAGAGGGCAACACAGTGGGGGCAATAAGAATTATTACCAGTGAAGATACAGTTGCTCCCAGGGATGCTGACACGGCTGAAGCACTTAGAGGAAAGCACCCTGCCAGGGAAACCAGAGGCACCAACAGTTCCAACACCTCTGTCCCCATTATGGAACCATTGATAGTGGAAGACTCAGACATTTACAAAGCAATAATGTCGTTCCCATCTGGCTCTGCTGGGGGTTACACTGGAATAAGGCCACAGCATTTAAAGGAAATGGTTAATCCAGTTATTGGGGAAATTGCAGAGACACTGCTTTCAGAGATCACAAGGTTCGTCAACAATTCCTTGGCTGGTCTGATCCCTGATGAAATTAGACCTTTCTTTTTTGGTGCAACACTTTGTGCACTTAAAAAGAAGGATGGAGGAATTCGGCCAATTGCAGTAGGCAACACCTTACGCCGCCTCGTATCCAAAGCTGCTGTCCGAAGTATTCGTGCACAGGCAGCCATGATGCTTCAACCAAACCAGCTTGGCTTTGGGGTCTCTCAAGGAAGTGAAGCAGCGGTTCATGCAACAAGGGCATATATCAACAACCTGCCTGAGGACAATGCAGTGGTAAAATTAGATTTCAAGAATGCGTTCAATCTCCTGAAAAGAGACGTGGTATTAGCAGCAGTACAAGAACATTTCCCTGGTCTCTTCCCTTTTGTTTCAGCCGGGTATAGCAAGGAATCAATGCTTCTCTTTGGAGAGCATGAAATTACATCATCGGAGGGTGTCCAACAAGGAGATCCTCTTGCACCATTTCTCTTCTGTATAGCAGTTAGGGAAATCACAGTCAGACTGACCAGCGAGCTAAACATCTGGTTCCTAGATGATGGCACACTAGCAGGTACAAAAGAGTCCCTCCTACATGACCTTACACAGGTAATGACACGGGGACAGGAAATGGGTCTCATCCTGAATCCATCCAAATGTGAAATCATCTCAGTCAGTCAACAAGTGATAAATGCAGTGAGAGCAAAACTACCAGGAGCAGCAGTCATTGCCCCCACAAATAGTGTCTTGCTAGGAGCACCTCTGGGAAGCAATGCCATTGACACAATTCTCAGGAAGAAATTGGAAGAGTTAAGGAGAATGGAACAACGAATAGGCAATCTGGACACCCACGATGCCTTGTACCTTCTCACAAAGTGCTTGAGTCTGCCCAGGTTGACATATTTCCTAAGATGTGCACCTTCATATGATAACCCTATACTGCACGAATATGACAGTATTCTGAGGCAGATTTTTACGAAAGTACTTAACCTTACTCTAGAAGACGGGCAGTGGAACCAAGCTACACTTCCAGTCAGACTAGGAGGCATTGGTGTCCGCAAGTCATCACAGATTGCGTTACCTGCTTTTCTGTCCTCGTGTATTGCATCCAGAGAGCTTGTAGCAGCGATTCTCCCTGAACATCTTAGGGACAAGGTAGGAGTCCAGGACCAAAAATTCATTGACGGAGCAATGATCTGGGATAATCTAACGGGCTCTGGAGCCAGACCTGCTCCCCCCAACAACTACAAACAATCGCACTGGGATGGTCCAATAGTGGAAAATATTGCCTCAACAATGCTTCAGAGTGTGTCAGGGAAGGATAGAGCCCGCCTCCTGGCAGTGAGAGCCCCTCATGCTGGGGATTTTCTGTTGGCTGTTCCCAACTCCAGCCTTGGCACACGTCTCGACCCACAGACCATCCGCATCGGTGTTGCCCTTCGACTTGCCGCCCCTATTCTCGCCGAACACAGGTGTATTTGTGGCAGTGAAGCAGCAGACCGATTCGGGTACCATGGTCTTGTGTGCCGTAAATCCGAGGGAAAGATTGCAAGACATGAGGAGGTTAATAACATTATCAAGAGGAGCCTCACAACAGCTGGATGCCCAGCAGTAAGGGAGCCACCCCAACTATGCAGATCTGATGGCAGCCAGAAGCGTCCAGATGGTATCACCCTTCAAGCCTGGACAGATGGGAAGCAGGTGGTGTGGGACTATACATGTGCATCTACCTTGGCTGATACCTATCTCCAATACACCAGGGAGGAAGGAGGGGCAGCTGCCAGCTTCAGGGAGTCCCAAAAGTCTAGAAAATATGGAGAACTTGCCCATCATTATATGTTTGTTCCCATAGGCTCAGAGACCCTTGGCTCATGGGGAAAGAGTGCATCTAAATTCCTTAAGGAGCTGGGAAAAAGACTCATCAGGGTAACTAGGGATCCCAGGGCAGCTAGTTTTCTGTTCCAGCGGCTCAGTGCGGCTGTTCAGAGGGGTAATGCCTGCTGTATTTTGGGCACACGCCCCAGCTCTGAGGAGCTGGATGAGATTTTCGCCTTATAATCGGTGATACACACGTAACAACATGTACCGTATATGCCACCTTTATATCAACAATGTATCTCTTAAATCTTCTGTACCATATTATGTAATAAAATATATATATATATATATATATATATATATATATATATATATATATATATATATATATATATATATATATATATATACACACTGAGAGCTGCATGACTCTCAGTATATATGCACTCAGAGCTGCATCACTCACTATATATAGACTGAGAGGTGCATGACTCTCAGAATATATACACTGAGAGCTGCATCACTCTCAGTATATACACACTGAGAGGTGCATCACTCTCAGTACATATACACAGAGTTGAGTGACACTCAGTATATATACACTGAAAGCTGCATCACTCTCACTATAAACTGAGAGGTGCATGACTCCCATTATATATATATATATATATATATATATATATATATATATATATATATATATATATATATATATATATATATATATATATATATAAAGTAATACATATTTT
Source organism: Cherax quadricarinatus (assembly GCF_038502225.1). NCBI lineage: Eukaryota > Metazoa > Arthropoda > Malacostraca > Decapoda > Parastacidae > Cherax > Cherax quadricarinatus. The sequence goes on from NC_091320.1 coordinate 11,268,452, forward strand.
ATGAAAAAGAGGATAAATAAATATACAAGGTATGATGTAGCACGTAATGAAAGGAGTTTGTTAGATTATGTATTGGTGGATAAAAGGTTGATGGGTAGGCTCCAGGATGTACATGTTTATAGAGGGGCAACTGATATATCAGATCATTATTTAGTTGTAGCTACAGTTAGAGTAAGAGGTAGATGGGAAAAGAGGAAAGTGGCAACAACAAGAGAGAGGTGAAAGTGTATAAACTAAGGGAGGAGGAAGTTCGGGCGAGATATAAGCGACTATTGGCAGAAAGGTGGGCTAGTGCAAAGATGAGTAGTGGGGGGGTTGAAGAGGGTTGGAATAGTTTTAAAAATGCAGTATTAGAATGTGGGGCAGAAGTTTGTGGTTATAGGAGGGTGGGGGCAGGAGGAAAGAGGAGTGATTGGTGGAATGAAGTAAAGGGTGTGATAAAAGAGGAAAAGGTAGCTTACGAGAGGTTTTTACAAAGCAGAAGTGTTATAAGAAGAGCAGAGTATATGGAGAGTAAAAGAAAGGTGAAGAGAGTGGTGAGAGAGTGCAAAAGGAGAGCAGATGAAAGAGTGGGAGAGGCACTGTCAAGAAATTTTAATGAAAATAAGAAAAAAAATTGGAGTGAGTTAAACAAGTTAAGAAAGCCTAGGGAAAGTATGGGTTTGTCCGTTAAAAACAGAGTAGGGGAGTTAGTAGATGGGGAGAGGGAGGTATTAGGTAGATGGCGAGAATATTTTGAGGAACTTTTAAACGTTGAGGAAGAAAGGGAGGCGGTAATTTCATGCACTGGCCAGGGAGGTATACCATCTTTTAGGAGTGAAGAAGAGCAGAATGTAAGTGTGTATGGAGGTACGTGAGGCATTACGTAGAATGAAAGGGGGTAAAGCAGCTGGAACTGATGGGATCATGACAGAAATGTTAAAAGCAGGGGGGGATATAGTGTTGGAGTGGTTGGTACTTTTGTTTAATAAATGTATGAAAGAGGGGAAAGTACCTAGGAATTGGCGGAGAGCATGTATAGTCCCTTTATATAAAGGGAAAGGGGACAAAAGAGATTGTAAAAATTATAGAGGAATAAGAGGCGTGGAGTTAAAAGATAAAGAATCACACATAAAGAGGGAGTTGTCACAGTTGCTCTTTGCTGATGACACTGTGCTCTTGGGAGATTCTGAAGAGAAGTTGCAGAGATTGGTGGATGAATTTGGTAGGGTGTGCAAAAGAAGAAAATTGAAAGTGAATACAGGAAAGAGTAAGGTTATGAGGATAACAAAAAGATTAGGTGATGAAAGATTGGATATCAGATTGGAGGGAGAGAGTATGGAGGAGGTGAATGTATTCAGATATTTGGGAGTGGGCGTGTCAGCGGATGGGTCTATGAAAGATGAGGTGAATCATTGAATTGATGAGGGGAAAAGGGTGAGTGGTGCACTTAGGAGTCTGTGGAGACAAAGAACTTTGTCCTTGGAGGCAAAGAGGGGAATGTATGAGAGTATAGTTTTACCAACGCTCTTATATGGCTGTGAAGCATGGGTGATGAATGTTGCAGCGAGGAGAAGGCTGGAGGCAGTGGAGATGTCATGTCTGAGAGCAATGTGTGGTGTGAATATAATGCAGAGAATTCGTAGTTTGGAAGTTAGGAGGAGGTGCGGGATTACCAAAACTGTTGTCCAGAGGGCTGAGGAAGGGTTGTTGAGGTGGTTCGGACATGTGGAGAGAATGGAGCGAAACAGAATAACTTCAAGAGTGTATCAGTCTGTAGTGGAAGGAAGGCGGGGTAGGGGTCGGCCTAGTAAAGGTTGGAGGGAGGGGGTAAAGGAGGTTTTGTGTGCGAGGGGCTTGGACTTCCAGCAGGCATGCGTGAGCGTGTTTGATAGGAGTGAATGGAGACAAATGGTTTTTAATACTTGACGTGCTGTTGGAGTGTGAGCAAAGTAACATTTATGAAGGGGTTCAGGGAAACCGGCAGGCCGGACTTGAGTCCTGGAGATGGGAAGTACAGTGCCTGCACTCTGAAGGAGGGGTGTTAATGTTGCAGTTTAAAAACTGTAGTGTAAAGCACCCTTCTGGCAAGACAGTGATAGAGTGAATGATGGTGAAAGTTTTTCTTTTTCGGGCCACCCTGCCTTGGTGGGAATCGGCCAGTGTGATAATAAAATAAAAAATAAGTTTACTGAGTATACCAGGAAAAGTATACGGTAGAGTTATAATTGAAAGAATTAGAGGTAAGACAGAATGTAGAATTGCGGATGAGCAAGGAGGCTTCAGAGTGGGTAGGGGATGTGTAGATCAAGTGTTTACATTGAAGCATATATGTGAACAGTATTTAGATAAAGGTAGGGAAGTTTTTATTGCATTTATGGATTTAGAAAAGGCATATGATAGAGTGGATAGAGGAGCAATGTGGCAGATGTTGCAAGTTTATGGAATAGGTGGTAAGTTACTAAATGCTGTAAAGAGCTTTGAGGATAGTGAGGCTCAGGTTAGGGTATGTAGAAGAGAGGGAGAATACTTCCCGGTAAAAGTAGGTCTTAGACAGGGATGTGTAATGTCACCATGGTTGTTTAATATATTTATAGATGGGGCTGTAAAAGAAGTAAATGCTAGGGTGTTCGGGAGAGGGGTGGGATTAAATTATGGGGAATCAAATTCAAAATGGGAATTGACACAGTTACTTTTTGCTGATGATACTGTGCTTATGGGAGATTCTAAAGAAAAATTGCAAAGGTTAGTGGATGAGTTTGAGAATGTGTGTAAAGGTAGAAAGTTGAAAGTGAACATAGAAAAGAGTAAGGTGATGAGGGTATCAAATGATTTAGATAAAGAAAAATTGGATATCAAATTGGGGAGGATGAGTATGGAAGAAGTGAATGTTTTCAGATACTTGGGAGTTGACGTGTCGGCGGATGGATTAATGAAGGATGAGGTTAATCATAGAATTGATGAGGGAAAAAAGGTGAGTGGTGCGTTGAGGTATATGTGGAGTCAAAAAACGTTATCTATGGAGGCAAAGAAGGGAATGTATGAAAGTATAGTAGTACCAACACTCTTATATGGATGTGAAGCTTGGGTGGTAAATGCAGCAGCGAGGAGACGGTTGGAGGCAGTGGCGATGTCCTGTCTAAGGGCAATGTGTGGTGTAAATATTATGCAGAAAATTCGGAGTGTGGAAATTAGGAGAAGGTGTGGAGTTAATAAAAGCATTAGTCAGAGGGCAGAAGAGGGGTTGTTGAGGTGGTTTGGTCATTTAGAGAGAATGGATCAAAGTAGAATGACATGGAAAGCATATAAATCTATAGGGGAAGGAAAGAGGGGTAGGGGTCGTCCTCGAAAGGGTTGGAAAGAGGGGGTAAAGGAGGTTTTGTGGGCGAGGGGCTTGGACTTCCAGCAAGCGTGCATGAGCGTGTTAGATAGGAGTGAATGGAGACGAATGATACTTGGGACCTGACGATCTGTTGGAGTGTGAGCAGGGTAATATTTAATGAAGGGATTCAGGGAAACTGGTTATTTTCTTATAGTCGGACTTGAGTCCTGGAAATGGGAAGTACAATGCCTGCACTTTAAAGGAGGAGTTTGGGATATTGGCAGTTTGGAGGGATATGTTGTGTATCTTTATACGTATATGCTTCTAAACTGTTGTATTCTGAGCACCTCTGCAAAAGCAGTGATAATGTGTGAGTGTGGTGAAAGTGTTGAATGATGATGAAAGTATTTTCTTTTTGGGGATTTTCTTTCTTTTTTTTTGGGTCACCCTGCCTCGGTGGGAGACGACCAACTTGTTGAATATATTTATATATATATATATATATATATATATATATATATATATATATATATATATATATATATATATATATATATATATATATATATATATACTGAGAGCTGCATGAATCTCAGTATACAAGCACAGAGATGCATGACTCTCAGAATATGTACACTGGGAGCTGCATCACTCTCACTATATATACACTGAGAAATGCATGACTCAGGATATATACACTGAGAATTGCATCACTCTCAGTATATACACAGAGAGGTGCATCACTCTCAGTATATATTCACTGAGAGCTGAATGACTTAAGTATATTTACACTGAGAGCTGCATAACTCTCAGTATATATATACTAAGAGCTGCATGACTCCCAGTATATATACACTTTGAGGTGCATCACTTTCAGTATATATAAAATGGGAGCTGCATCACTCTCAGTATATGTACCCAGAAGTGCATGACTCTCAGCATATATACACAGAGTTGCATGACTCTTAGTATATATACACTGAGACGTGAATGACTCAGTATATACACACTGAAAGCTGCATCATTCTCAGAATATATACATATATACACAGAGATACACGACTCAGTATATATACACTGAAGTGCATGACTCAGTATACATACACTGAGAGGTGCATCATTCTCAGTATATATACACTGAGAGGTGCATGACTCAGTATATATACAATGAGGTGCATGACTCACTATACATACACTGAGAGGTGCATGACTCAGTATATATATATATATATATATATACTGAGGTGCATGACTCAGTATATACTGAGAGCTGCATGACTCCCAGTATATATACACTGAGAAGACATCATTCTCACTATATATACACTGAGAGGTGCTTGACTCCTTATATATACACTGAGAGGTGCATGACTCAGTAATATACACTGAGAGGTGCATCACTCTCAGTATATATACACTGAGAGGTACACGACTCTCAATATATATACAATGGCAGGCGCAAGATTTTCAGCATATATACACTGACAGGGGTATGACTCTCAGTATATATATACACTTACCTGGAGTTTACCTGGAGAGAGTTCCGGGGGTCAACGCCCCCGCGGCCCGGTCTGTGACCAGGCCTCCTGGTGGATCAGAGCCTGATCAACCAGGCTGTTGCTGCTGGCTGCACGCAAACCAACGTACGAGCCACAGCCCGGCTGATCAGGAACTGACTTTAGGTGCTTGTCCAGTGCCAGCTTGAAGACTGCCAGGGGTCTGTTGGTAATCCCCCTTATGTGTGCTGGGAGGCAGTTGAACAGTCTCGGGCCCCTGACACTTATTGTATGGTCTCTTAACGTGCTAATGACATCCCTGCTTTTCATTGGGGGGATGGTGCATCGTCTGCCAAGTCTTTTGCTTTCGTAGTGAGTGATTTTCGTGTGCAAGTTCGGTACTAGTCCCTCTAGGATTTTCCAGGTGTATATAATCATGTATCTCTCCCTCCTGCGTTCCACGGAATACAGGTTTAGGAACCTCAAGCGCTCCCAATAATTGAGGTGTTTTATCTCCGTTATGCGCGCCGTGAAGGTTCTCTGTACATTTTCTAGGTCGGCAATTTCACCTGCCTTGAAAGGTGCTGTTAGTGTGCAGCAATATTCCAGCCTAGATAGAACAAGTGACCTGAAGAGTGTCATCATGGGCTTGGCCTCCCTAGTTTTGAAGGTTCTCATTATCCATCCTGTCATTTTTCTAGCAGATGCGATTGATACAATGTTATGGTCCTTGAAGGTGAGATCCTCCGACATGATCACTCCCAGGTCTTTGACGTTGGTGTTTCGCTCTATTTTGTGGCCAGAATTTGTTTTGTACTCTGATGAAGATTTAATTTCCTCATGTTTACCATATCTGAGTAATTGAAATTTCTCATCGTTGAACTTCATATTGTTTTCTGCAGCCCACTGAAAGATTTGGTTGATGTCCGCCTGGAGCATTGCAGTGTCTGCAATGGAAGACACTGTCATGCAGATTCGGGTGTCATCTGCAAAGGAAGACACGGTGCTGTGGCTGACATCCTTGTCTATGTCGGATATGAGGATGAGGAACAAGATGGGAGCGAGTACTGTGCCTTGTGGAACAGAGCTTTTCACCGTAGCTGCCTCGGACTTTACTCTGTTGACGACTACTCTCTGTGTTCTGTTAGTGAGGAAATTATAGATCCATCGACCGACTTTTCCTGTTATTCCTTTAGCACGCATTTTGTGCGCTATTACGCCATGGTCACACTTGTCGAAGGCTTTTGCGAAGTCTGTATATATTACATCTGCATTCTTTTTGTCTTCTAGTGCATTTAGGACCTTGTCGTAGTGATCCAATAGTTGAGACAGACAGGAGCGACCTGTTCTAAACCCATGTTGCCCTGGGTTGTGTAACTGATGGGTTTCTAGATGGGTGGTGATCTTGCTTCTTAGGACCCTTTCAAAGATTTTTATGATATGGGATGTTAGTGCTATTGGTCTGTAGTTCTTTGTTGTTGCTTTACTGCCCCCTTTGTTGAGTGGGGCTATGTCTGTTGTTTTTAGTAACTGTGGGACGACCCCCGTGTCCATGCTCCCTCTCCATAGGATGGAAAAGGCTCGTGATAGGGGCTTCTTGCAGTTCTTGATGAACACAGAGTTCCATGAGTCTGGCCCTGGGGCAGAGTGCATGGGTATGTCATTTATCGCCTGTTCGAAGTCATTTGGCGTCAGGATAACATCGGATAGGCTTGTGTTAATCAAATTTTGCGGCTCTCTCATAAAAAATTAATTTTGATCTTCGACTCTCAGTCTGGTTAGCGGCTTGCTAAAAACTGAGTCATATTGGGACTTGAGTAGCTCACTCATTTCCTTGCTGTCATCTGTGTAGGACCCATCTTGTTTAAGTAGGGGCCCAATACTGGACGTTGTTCTCGATTTTGATTTGGCATAGGAGAAGAAATACTTTGGGTTTCTTTCGATTTCATTTATGGCTTTTAGTTCTTCCCGCGATTCCTGACTCCTAAAGGATTCTTTTAGCTTAAGTTCGATGCTTGCAATTTCTCTGACCAGTGTCTCCCTACGCATTTCAGATATATTGACCTCTTTTAGCCGCTCTGTTATTCTTTTCCGTCGCCTGTAAAGGGAGCGCCTGTCTCTTTCTATTTTACATCTACTCCTCCTTTTTCTTAGAGGAATAAGCCTTGTGCATACATCGAGTGCCACCGAGTTAATCTGTTCTAGGCATAAGTTGGGGTCTGTGTTGCTTAGTATATCTTCCCAGCTTATATCGGTTAGGACTTGGTTTACTTGGTCCCACTTTATGTTTTTGTTATTGAAGTTGAATTTGGTGAATGCTCCCTCGTGACTAATCTCATTATGTCGGTCTGGGGCTCCGCGCATACATGACTGAACCTCAATTATGTTGTGATCTGAGTATATTGCTTTTGATATGGTGACATTTCTTATCAGATCATCATTGTTAGTGAAGATGAGGTCTAGTGTATTCTCCAGTCTAGTAGGCTCTATTATTTGCTGGTTTAAATTGAATTTTGTGCAGAGATTTAAAAGCTTGTGTGAGTGTGAGTTTTCATCAGAGCTGCCTCCTGGTGTTATTACTGCAACAATATTATTTGCTATATTCCTCCATTTTAGGTGCCTTAAGTTGAAATCCCCCAGGAGCAAGATGTTGGGTGCAGGAGCTGGAAAATTTTCCAGACAGTGGTCAATTTTTAACAGCTGTTCCTGGAATTGCTGGGATGTTGCATCCGGAGGCTTGTAGACTACCACAATGACTAGGTTTTGGTTCTCGACCTTTACTGCTAAAACTTCCACTACATCATTTGAGGCATTTAGCAGTTCTGTGCAAACAAGTGACTCTGCAATGTACAGGCCAACCCCCCCCCCCCTCCTTTTGCCTGTTCACTCTGTCACTTAGAGCTAGATGACACTTAGAGCTCATTATGTATTCACAGCTGCACGACTCTCAGTATATATACACTCAGAGGTGCATGACTGTACATATATATACACTGAGAGGTACATGACTCAGTATATATATACTGAGACCTGCATCACTCATTATATATTCACTGAGAGGTGCATGACTCAGTATATATACACTGAGAGGTGCATGACTCTTAGTAAATGTACACAGAGAGGTGCATGACTCTTAGTATATATACACAGAGCTCATCCCTCTCAGTATATGTACTCTGAGAACTGTATGACTCTCAGTATATATACACTGAGAGGTGCACGACTCTCAGTGTATATACACTGAGTATATATATTGAGTATATATATTGAGTCATGCACCTCTCAGTGTATATACACTGACAGGTGCATGACTCAGTATATTTACACTGAGAGGTGCATGACTCAGTATATGTACACTGAGAGGTGCATGACTCAGTGTATATACACTGAGAGGTGCACGACTCAATATATATACACTGAGAGGTGCACGACTCGGTATACATGCACTGAGAACTGCACGACTCTCAGTATATATACACTGAGAGCTGCATCACTCACTATATATATCTGAGAGCTGCATCACTCTCAGTATATATATATATATATATATATATATATATATATATATATATATATATATATTGAGAGCTGCATCACTCTCAGTATATATACACTGAGAGCTTCATCACTCTTTGTATATATTACAACCCAGGAATTCAAAGGCCTGTTATCCTGGGTGTAAAGGGAATAAAATATACACAGCAGAAAAACTTTTGACTTGTATTATCCTTCACCAAGTAAAGAATTATGCACACTATATACACTATGTACAACAATAGGTATTAGTGCACTCCACGGTAACCAAGGCAGAATAGAAGCCACTAGAGAGCAGATCGTGCTTCAACCAGCTCTAGAATGGTAATGACAAGGGCAAACAGGAGAGTGGTACCCACAACACCTCTGCGACTGCTAAAACCATCTTCTCATTGGCTGGAACCTGGGTACTGATTGAACGATGGGGTCCCATCGTTAACCCTTAGTACCTGGTTCGCTGGTTGGGGGAGATATCCTTTCAATGAGGGTGTGTACATGCGCCGAATATAGGTTACGTACTCTTTACATGGCACAGTATATTTATATACTGTACTCTGAGAGTTTATTTTATCTTAAGTTTAGGAACTAAAGTATTCTGGTGAAGAAGGTGCATAATGATGGTGTAGTCAATAGGCTTCAAACTCCATAAATTAACCAACCAGTTAATACTAAGGGAATGGTTACAAAAAAAAAAGCTGGAAAAGCGCTAAAGTATCTTGAGTGTGACAGGTTAATAAGACAAACAGGTATAAATTTAATCATTAGAGTAACTCAACATAAGACTTGTGATAGATATTCAGAAGACAAAAATAATTTTAGAATGTTGACTCCTAATTCAGCTCATTCTGGCAACATTAGTGTCATTTATGCAGATTTTAACGTTTCCGCGATATACTTCACAAATGTCTTGCAAAATGTGTCATGACCATTTTTTAATCTCTTTGTGCTTAATTATATTTCATAGACTTACGTGAGTTTTCCAAACCCATTCTAACCAAACCTATCCTAAAGCAACCTAGTCTGACTTAATCTTACCTACCTTAAAACAGAGGTTATGTAAGGTTTGTCAGGAAACAGGACAAGTGCTTCCTGAAGCGGGTCTTAGTCATATAATGACCCGAAGCTGGAGCTTTTCGTCATCTGACCGAGGCCTTCTGCTGGCTTGCCTGTCCACCTCTTCAAAAATATTACGGTTATGATTATAACTATTAGACCAAATCACTATCACCACCACTACCACCATCACCACCTTCAACATCACCATCACCACCACCTTCAACACCACCACCACCACCTCCAACACCATCACCACCTCCTCCAACACCATCACCACCTCCTCCAACACCATCACCACCTCCTCCAACACCATCACCACCTCCTCCAACACCATCACCACCACCTTCAACACCATCACCACCTCCTCCAACACCATCACCACCTCCTCCAACACCACCACCACTTCCTCCAACACCACCACCTACAACACCACCACCTACAACACCACCACCACCACCTACACCACCACCACCACCTACACCACCACCACCTACACCACCACCACCACCACTTGAGCTGATCATGTCAAGGATTAAAACACAGTAAATTGTATTTCCAAGTATTTGTGGCTGGGACCAAGTGAAGAAAATTATGTAACAAGGTGAGAACAGCTTGTGTAACTATTGCTTAATGGAAAGCTGCTTCCCTTGTATATAATAATAATAGTAATAATAATAATAATAATAATAATAATAATAATAATAATAATAATAATAATAATAAATGTTAATAATAATAATACTAATAATAATTATTAATACTACTACTATTACTACTACTAATAATAATAATAAATGTTAATTTCTACATGATACAACTTATACAGATCATAGCTGACATCAGTAACAAGGTACACAAAGCCCCTGGTTATGTACGGCATTTTGAGTAAATGTGAAACAAATTGTATAAGCTGAAGATCCTAGAGTCACTTATCAGTGATTCACGACTCTGTTTCAACATCTAACAAGGCCAGCAGAAACCTGAAGCTTCGTCCACTACTTTGGGAGAAACTTCGTGAAATGTGACTTAATACAGATGACTAGTCTGTATCATTGTGTTGCAGAAGTTATGCGGTTGATGTGTGCCTCAGGCACCATACTCATCCCAAGGTGTTTTTTTTTTCTTCGAGTATGGTTGGCAGCCTCTGTCCCAAAGTCTATACTCGGTTTCCAGTCTTTTTACTCTTTCCCTCATCAGATGTAATCTTGTGACTCTATATGAAGCTCGATTCCACCCCGTTCTCATCGTGTTCATTTCACATATTTACCAAAATGAGGCTGAAATATTTCCTTGCATCTCTGTAGCCCATCTATTTTTTTTTTTTACTTTTATTTGTGCCCATCCTTCCCCTCGCCTCATCTATATGATTTATTGAATCATCTGATTATCTTGTGTGTGTGATTACTATAACATACTATTACATGTTGACTGTGATGAACATCGTACTGGTGATGTTGTGTCTTGACTGTGTGATGAACATCGTACTGGTGATGTTGTGTGTTGACTGTGTGATGAACATCGTACTGGTGATGTTGTGTCTTGACTGTGTGATGAACATCGTACTGGTGATGTTGTGTGTTGACTGTGTGATGAACATCGTACTGGTGATGTTGTGTGTTGACTGTGTGATGAACATCGTACTGGTGATGTTGTGTGTTGACTGTGTGATGAACATCGTACTGGTGATGTTGTGTGTTGAGTGTGTGATGAACATCGTACTGGTGATGTTGTGTGTTGACTGTGTGATGAACATCGTACTGGTGGTGATGTGTCTTGACTGTGTGATGAACATCGTACTGGTGATGTTGTGTGTTGACTGTGTGATGAACATCGTACTGGTGATGTTGTGTGTTGACTGTGTGATGAACATCGTACTGGTGATGTTGTGTGTTGACTGTGTGATGAACATCGTACTGGTGATGTTGTGTCTTGACTGTGTGATGAACATCGTACTGGTGATGTTGTGTGTTGACTGTGTGATGAACATCGTACTGGTGATGTTGTGTCTTGACTGTGTGATGAACATCGTACTGGTGATGTTGTGTGTTGACTGTGATGAACATCGTACTGGTGATGTTGTGTCTTGACTGTGTGATGAACATCGTACTGGTGATGTTGTGTGTTGACTGTGTGATGAACATCGTACTGGTGATGTTGTGTCTTGACTGTGTGATGAACATCGTACTGGTGATGTTGTGTGTTGACTGTGTGATGAACATCGTACTGGTGATGTTGTGTCTTGACTGTGTGATGAACATCGTACTGGTGATGTTGTGTGTTGACTGTGTGATGAACATCGTACTGGTGATGTTGTGTGTTGACTGTGTGATGAACATCGTACTGGTGGTGATGTGTCTTGACTGTGTGATGAACATCGTACTCTTGATGTTGTGTGTTGACTGTGTGATGAACATCGTACTGGTGATGTTGTGTGTTGAGTGTGTGATGAACATCGCACTGGTGATGTTGTGTGTTGACTGTGTGATGAACATCGTACTGGTGATGTTGTGTGTTGACTGTGTGATGAACATCGTACTGGTGATGTTGTGTGTTGACTGTGTGATGAACATCGCACTGCTGATGTTGTGTCTTGACTGTGTGATGAACATCGCACTGGTGATGATGTGTCTTGACTGTGTGATGAACATCGTACTGGTGATGATGTGTCTTGACTGTGTGATGAACATCGTACTGGTGATGTTGTGTCTTGACTGTGTGATGAACATCGTACTGGTGATGTTGTGTGTTGACTGTGTGATGAACATCGTACTGGTGATGTTGTGTCTTGACTGTGTGATGAACATCGTACTGGTGATGTTGTGTCTTGACTGTGTGATGAACATCGTACTGGTGATGTTGTGTCTTGACTGTGTGATGAACATCGTACTGGTGATGTTGTGTGTTGACTGTGTGATGAACATCGTACTGGTGATGCTGTGCCTTGACTGTGTGATGAACATCGTACTGGTGATGTTGTATGTTGACTGTGTGATGAACATCGTACTTGTGATGTTGTGTCTTGACTGTGTGATGAGCATCGCACTGCTGATGTTGTGTGATGACTGTGTGATGAACATCGCACTGCTGATGTTGTGTGTTGACTGTGTGATGAACATCGTACTGGTGGTGATGTGTCTTGACTGTGTGATGAACATCGTACTGGTGATGTTGTGTCTTGACTGTGTGATGAACATCGTACTGGTGATGTTGTGTCTTGACTGTGTGATGAACATCGTACTGGTGATGTTGTGTCTTGACTGTGTGATGAACATCGTACTGGTGATGTTGTGTGTTGACTGTGTGATGAACATGGTACTGGTGATGTTGTGTGTTGACTGTGTGATGAACATGGTACTGGTGATGGCAGAGTCGGTGCAGACGTGATGGGAGATGCTTAGTGGAATGATGATAAATATTGAGAAGAAAAAAATCGCTGGAAAATAAGAGAAAGATAATAGAGAGTAATAAAGAATACGAAATAGAATGTGAGCGACCACTTGAACCCCAAAAAAGCTTTTTGATAAAATATAAGAAGAGGATAGAAAAGGTGTAAATGGATCTATGAAGATCGAAAGAATTGGAAAGCTGACTAAGGGAAGATGACAAATATATTTCAAGAAATTACTCAATGCACAGTAGATAAAAAGAATGCAGAAAAAAATCGTATTCAACGAAAATAATTTACATGTATTAGAGTGAGTGGAGAGTCGCAGGCGTGTGTGAAGTGAGCCGCAGGCGTGTGTGAAGTGAGCCGGAGGCGTGTGTGAAGTGAGAGGAACAGCAGAATGTTGAAAATGTAATAGAAACAGCTTTTGGTAAATGAGATTAAAATTGAGAAACTGCAAGCAGTGTAAAGGGGGTAATCTGAAAAATTATTGTTGTATTTGTTACGTGTATGTATGAAGGAGGGACACGAGACAAAGGACTACCATTGAAAGTTCATGTATTTCCTTTGTACAAGAGGTAAAGGGACATGAGAAATAATAGAAATTATACGGAAATAAACATTTTTACTTATATGAAGTAAAGCGTAATGCAGTATTATGTCTGTAGTAGTGATTATAAAGATAAAGTATATTCACAAAAGAGGAGATTTAGAAACTGAAAACCACATGACTCGAGGCGTTTTCATTGAAGCATCAACGTTAATTATATAAGTTAAAGAAGTGCCATTTGTGGAATTGGAAGTAAAAATATGACTGTGTGATACAGGGAACGATGTGGAAAATGTTGCAAATATACGTAGAAGGTTGTATGTTATTGACATCTGTAACGAGGTTTTCATGAGATAATTTAAAGTACTTAAAAATGTGATCATGAAATAACACAGAAATCACTGCCTACGACAGCAGAAGACTCGGCAGGCACTGTAACATACCCCAAGTGAAAAGTACGGGCGCCACAAAGCGACGTATGACCCACAGCCCGGTACATCAGGTACTGACTTTAAGTGCCTGTCCAACGCCTTCTTAAAAGTCAGCAAGGGGTCTATTGGTAATTCCCCATACGTATCCCGAGAGGCAGTTGAACAGTCTTGAGCCCTTCACACTTATTGTGCTGTCTCTTAGTGCACTCGTGGCACCACTGCTTTTCATTTGAGAAATGTTGCATCTCCTGCTGAGTGTTTTGCTATGGTAGGGAGTGATTTTCGTGTGCAAGTTTGGTACTAATTTCCCTAGGATTTTCCAAGTGTATATTATCATGTATCTTTCTCGCCTGCGTTCCAAGGAATACAAATCAAGGGACTTCAACCATTTCCAGTAATTTAGGTGCTTCATCGTACTTGTGTGTGCAGTGAAAGTTCTCTGTACACTCTCCAGGCCATCAATTTCGCTTGCCTTGAAGGGGGCAATTAAAGTACAGCAGTATTCCAGCCTAGAGAGAACAAGCGATTTGAAGAGAATCATCATGGGCTTGGCATCCCTAGTTCTCAAGGTTCTCATTATCCATCCTATCATTTTTCTAGCAGATGAGATAGATACATTGTTGTGGTCTTGGAAGGTGACATTATCACTCCCAGGTCCTGCACATTAGTTTCTCGTTCTATTGTCTACTTAGAACTTGTTGTATTCCCTGATACAGTTTTTATTTCCTCAAGTTTTCCATATTTGAGTAGTTGATATTTCTCTTCAATGAATATAATATTGTTTTCTGCGGTCTATTTAAAGATTTGGTTGATGTCCACTTGGAGTCTAGCAGTGCCTTCGATGGAAGACACTGTCATGGCAATTCGGGGGTCATCTGCAAAGGAAGACATGGAACTATGGCTTACATCTCTGCCTATGTCAGATATGAGGATGGGGAACAGGATAGGAGCGAGTACTGTGCCTTGTGGAACAGACCTTTACTGTAGCTACCTTAGACTTTACTCTCTTTACTATCATTCTTTGTGTTCTATTTGTTAGGAAGTTATAGATCCATCCACCAACTTTTGCGCGCTATTACACGGTGGCCACACTTGTCGAACGCTTTCGCAAAATCTGTGAATACTACATCTGCATTTTGTTTATCCTCTAGAGTATCCAGGACCTTGCCATTGTGGTCCAGTAGCTGGGACAGGCAGGAGCGACCTGCTCTATACCTGTGTTGCCCTGGGTTGCGTAACTGATGAATATGTAGGTGTTTGGAGATATTGCTTCTTAGAACCCTTTCAGAGATTTTTATATGGGTTGTGAGTGCTATCGGTCTGTAGTTCTTTGCAACTGCTTTGCTGCCACCTTTGCGGAATGGGGCTATGTATGTTGTTTTTAGTGATTGTGGGAGGACCCCTGTGTCCATGCTCCCTCCATAGAATGCTGAAGGCACGTAACAGAGGCTTCTTGCAGTTCTTGATGAACACGGAGCTCCAAGAGCCCGGGCCTGGGGCAGAGTGCATGGGCATATCATTAACTGCCTGAAAGTCCAAGCCCCTCGCACACAAAACCTCCTTACCCCCTCCCTCCAGCCTTTCCTAGGCTGACCACTACCCCGCCCTCAAGTTCAAATTAGCAATTTCAGTAAATAAATATTTATAATAATTTTTCTAATGCATATATAAATTCGGTAGTGTCTTGGGTGTGTACAGAACATTCTAATTGTCCTTCCAGATCAATGAGAAATTGTTTAATGGTGAGTCGGTGAGTCCTCCAAAGAGAAGTGATGAATACTTGCCACCAGATGCAGAGGTGTCAAGTGATGAGGAGGGAGACAGGTCATCCAAAAAGCCTAAATTAGCCCAGAGAAAGGAAGGTATTACGGTCGAGGAGTACCGTGATGATGATCTTCATGATGAACTTACTCTTCAAGCTGTTCAAGCTCAGACACAATGGAGCAAAAAAAAAAAAAAAACACATCCAAAATGACTCTTTGATTATATACCAACATGAAAAGCCTCTTGAAATTATCTGTGCATTTGATAATTTTAGCAAGTTTTTTACTCAAAATGTGATAGACAACATCACATATCAAAAATTTGCATGCCAAACAAAAAAACATAGATACTACTTTTGTAACTGATTCTGAAGAAATCATGAAGTTCATAGGTATTCTGTCCATACCCATGGGTATTTGTCCATACCCATCCATAGATAACTATTGGGCAAGTGCAACTAAGGTACCCCAGGTTACAGAAGTCATGTCATCTAAGAGGTTTAGGTTGCTTAGGCGTACAATTCCTTTCAGTGATAACAGCCAAAAGGATAATGACAGATTCCACCTGAGATGGTGACAGCTGAGACAGGGTCAGCTGAGCTGTGGTCAGCTGAGATGGTGACAGCTGAGACAGGGTCAGCTGAGCTGTGGTCAGCTGAGATGGTGACAGCTGAGACAGGGTCAGCTGAGCTGTGGTCAGCTGAGATGGTGACAGCTGAGACAGGGTCAGCTGAGATGGTGACAGCTGAGACAGGGTCAGCTGAGCTGTGGTCAGCTGAGATGGTGACAGCTGAGACAGGGTCAGCTGAGCTGTGGTCAGCTGAGATGGTGACAGCTGAGCTGGGGGTCAGATGAGCTGGCGACAGTAGTGGCCACATCTGGGGTGGCCATGTCTAGGGTGGCCACATCTGGGGTGACCATGTCTAGGGTGGCCGCAGGAAATATGGTCATTTGTGATGAGGTTGTCACATATGTAACCACAGGTGTGGTCAAAACAGATGTATATATGGGTAAAGGCGTGGTCACTGTGGCCACAATGGTGGTGGTGGCCACAGATGAGTCACCTTGTTCACGCTTCAATCCTCTAGGTCTGGCACGGCCACGTGGGGTGGCCACATCTGGGATGGCCACAGTGCTGCTGCCGGCATCTTGGGTGACCATGGAGGTGCTGGCTACACAGGTCATCTTACACTTTCGCTTTACTTGTTCAACAAGTGACTGGTCTTCAGAAACATCAGTTATTTCCCCAGCAGTAAACAATGTGTGGTGTTGACCAGTGTTATAGTGATGGCAGCCACGAGTCTGCTACTCTACCTGCCGCTGCTGCCTTCATTTCTTTAGCTTTTTTCATAATTTCTAATCGCTTCCGGCTGATCGCATGCGAATACTGTCTCTTCGGGAGAGGCACTGTGTATGAAATTTGTACAATATATGGCAAAATTGCGGGTCACTAGGGTCTGCTGGTCACTCAGAGCAACACACCTCCTCTACCTGTCGACTGTTAGTCAACACTGAGAGACTTGTGGTTGAAGCAGCTCAAACTGCAGCCACTCAGAGGGTTACCAATTTGTATTTTGTAGCATTTGGCACTAAAATATGAGCAAAAAAATGACGAAAAATGTCTAGAAAATGACAACAAATATACTACTGTTATGGTATACGTCACAACAATTACGCATTTACCTCATTTATTATAATTACGGTAACCTTTTTAGAGAATTATCGTACAGAGACGAGACATACACCAAAATGTTACCAGATTCATCAGCTCTTTCTCGGTAACATTAACTCATTTTTCAATTCTTTTCATATTTTTCGTATAATTCAACGCTTGACGCGTCACGCGCCGCTAACGTTCACACAACAACACTAATCTACGAACCTAAATACGTTCACAAAAGCACTTATACAACTAAATAATTAATCAAGCTAACAATTAACATAGGAACAATATTAAAAATAAATATATGTTCCAGATTTTCACTAGTGGCCAGTTCTTGGTGGACGAACTGTGATAGAGATCTCTCATGTCTCAGGTAGTCGACGTTCGAGTCTGTCCAGGAGGATGTTATTACAGAGCGCAGATTATCTGCGTGTCCTCCTCTGTAATAACATCTACCTTCGTATACTGATATTAATACACTTGTGTAGTAATATCATATATGGACAGTACTTCAAGGCTGGCTGAAACTGCTGACCTCAGGGAAGTGGTGAAGGGTGAATACCTGGATCCACGGACCTGGGGTGGGACTTGCTGACCTCAGGGAAGTGGTGAAGGGTGAATACCTGGATCCACGGACCTGGGGTGGGACTTGCTGACCTCAGGGAAGTGGTGAAGGGTGAATACCTGGATCCACGGACCTGGGGTGGGACTTGCTGACCTCAGGGAAGTGGTGAAGGGTGAATACCTGGATCCACGGACCTGGGGTGGGACTTGCTGACCTCAGGGAAGTGGTGAAGGGTGAATACCTGGATCCACGGACCTGGGGTGGGACTTGCTGACCTCAGGGAAGTGGTGAAGGGTGAATACCTGGATCCACGGACCTGGGGTGGGACTTGCTGACCTCGGGGAAGTGGTGAAGGGTGAATACCTGGATCCACGGACCTGGGGTGGGACTTGCTGACCTCAGGGAAGTGGTGAAGGGTGAATACCTGGAATCCACGGACCTGGGGTGGGACTTGCTGACCTCAGGGAAGTGGTGAAGGGTGAATACCTGGATCCACGGACCTGGGGTGGGACTTGCTGACCTCAGGGAAGTGGTGAAGGGTGAATACCTGGATCCACGGACCTGGGGTGACTCAGGGAAGTGGTGAAGGGTGCTGACCTCAGGGAAGTGGTGAAGGGGGTGATACCTGGAACCATACCTGGACTTGCTGACCCACGGACCTGGGGTGGGACTTGCTGACCTCAGGGAAGTGGTGAAGGAATACCTGGATCCACGGACCTGGGGTGGGACTTGCTGACCTCAGGGAAGTGAAGGGTGATAGATCCACGGACCTGTACTTGCTACCTCTGGAACCACGGACCTGGGGTGGGACTTGCTGACCTCAGGGAAGTGGTGAAGGGTGAATACCTTGAACCACGGACCTGGGGTGGGACTTGCTGACCTCAGGGAAGTGGTGAAGGGTGAATACCTGGATCCACGGACCTGGGGTGGGACTTGCTGACCTCAGGGAAGTGGTGAAGGGTGAATACCTGGATCCACGGACCTGGGGTGGGACTTGCTGACCATGGACCGGGGGGTAGGACTAGGTGAGGCATCACCAGACTTCAAGGGAAGACATCCGGGGGCCCACGGATGAATTCCCGGGGAAGGCTTAGATGCAAAAGTTGGGATAGGAAGTGTAGGATAGGAAATATAGGATAGGACTTATAGGATAGGAAGTGTAGGATAGGAAATATAGGATAGGAAGTGTAGGATAGGAAATATAGGATAGGAAGTGTAGGATAGGAAGTGAAGAAGGGAGAATGTCTGAGGGGACACAGATGGACTCCTGGACACATGAACCTGGGGAAGACTTAGTGTAGGATGGGAAGTGTACGATAGGAAGTTTAGGATGGGAAGTGAGGAAGGGAGAATATCTGAGGGGACACAGATGGACTCCTGGACACACGAACCTGGGGAAGACTTAGTGTAGGATGGGAAGTGTACGATAGGAAGTTTAGGATGGGAAGTGAGGAAGGGAGAATATCTGAGGGGACACAGTTGGACTCCTGGACACATGAACCTGAGGGGACACAGATGGACTCCTGGACACATGAACCTGGGGAAGAGTGTGATAGTGAATATAGGATGGGGAAGGGAAAGTGTAGGGGATAGGGGAAGTTTAGGATAGGATGGGAAGTAGGATAGGAAGTTTAGGATAGGAAGTGTAGGATGGTAAAGGGAGAATATCTGAGGGGACACAGATGGACTCCTGGACACATGAACCTGGGGAAGACTTAGATGCAAGATTACTGAATGTAGGATAGGAAGTGAGGAAGGGAGAATATCTGAGGGGACACATGAACCTGGGGAAACCATCAAAAACACAGTAAGTGGACCTTATATACGAACCACTGGCCTCCACGTAGCAAGATCTGGTAACTCAGAGATAACTCTGAGGCTGACAGTGGTAATAATATGCTCAGTGTTTCACCTGGATCAATCCCGGCAAGTTTCCTGACACTTGTTGCTGCTGTTCACCTAGTAGTAAGTTATCACTTGTTCACCTAGTAGTGAGTAGTTATTATCACTTGTTCGCCTAGTAGTGAGTAGTTATTATCACTTGTTCACTTGTTCACCTAGTAGTGAGTAGTTATTATCACTTGTTCACCTAGTAGTGAGTAGTTATTATCACTTGTTCACCTAGTAGTGAGTAGTTATTATCACTTGTTCACCTAGTAGTCAACAAGTAGTTATTATCACTTGTTCACCTAGTAGTGAGTAGTTATTATCACTTGTTCACCTAGTGTTATCACTTGTTCACCTAGTTAGTGAGTGAGTAGTTATTATTAGTAGTGAGTAGTTATTATCACTTGTTCACCTAGTAGTGAGTAGTTGTATCATGTTCACCTAGTGTGAGTAGTTATTATCAGTAGTTATTGTTATCACTTGTTTCACCACCAGATGGATGGATCCCGTCAACAATGTCAGCTGGTCTGTAATAATTGTATCATGTACTTGCAGTAATTGAGATTATTATTATTATAATTATTATTATTATTGTGACCCACCAAGGCATTAACCAAGGCATGACCCACCAAGGCAGGGTGACCCACCAAGGCAGGGTGACCCACCAAGGCAGGGTGACCCACCAAGGCAGGGTGACCCACCAAGGCAGGGTGACCCACCAAGGCAGGGTGACCCACCAAGGCAGGGTGACCCACCAAGGCAGGGTGACCCACCAAGGCAGGGTGACCCACCAAGGCAGGGTGACCCACCAAGGCAGGGTGACCCACCAAGGCAGGGTGACCCACCAAGGCAGGGTGGCCCGAGAGAGAAAAACTTTCATCAATCACTCCATCACTGTCTTGCCAGAGGCGCACTCACACCACAGTTATGAAATTGCAACACTAACACCCCTCCTTCAGAGTGTTGGCTCTGTACTTTACATCTCCAGGACTCAAGTCCGGTCTGCCGGTTTCCCTGAATCCCTTCATAAATGTTACCTTGCTCACACTCAAGCAACACGTCAAGTCCTAAAAACAATTGGTCTCCATTTGCTTTCATCTAACATACATGTATGCTTGCTAGAAGTCCAAGCATCTCCCTCACAAAACCTCCTTTATCCCCTGCCTCCAAGTCCTCCTAGGCCGACCCCGACCCCGCCATACCTCTAGAAGCCATTCTATTTCGTTCCATCCTTTCTACATGTATAATTGTTTTGATAATCCCGCACCTCCTCCTCCATACTACGGATTCTCTACATTGACCTCCTCCTAATATCCATACTACGGATTCTCTACATTGACCTCAGACATTACATCTCCACTGTTTCCATCCAGTCTTCTTGCTGCAACATTCACAACTCAGGCTTCACACTGTCTCCAGTCTTCTTGCTGCAACATTCACCACTCAGGCTTCACACTGTCTCCAGTCTTCTTGCTGCAACATTCACCACTCAGGCTTCACACTGTCTCCAGTCTTCTTGCTGCAACATTCACCACTCAGGCTTCACACTGTCTCCAGTCTTCTTGCTGCAACATTCACCACTCAGGCTTCACACTGTCTCCAGTCTTCTTGCTGCAACATTCACCACTCAGGCTTCACACTGTCTCCAGTCTTCTTGCTGCAACATTCACCACTCAGGCTTCACACTGTCTCCAGTCTTCTTGCTGCAACATTCACCACTCAGGCTTCACACTGTCTCCAGTCTTCTTGCTGCAACATTCACCACTCAGGCTTCACACTGTCTCCAGTCTTCTTGCTGCAACATTCACAACTCAGGCTTCACACTGCTTCACACTGTCTCCAGTCTTCTTGCTTCTTGCAGCAACATTCACCACTGCAACATTGCAACATTCACCACTCAGGCTTCACACTGTCTCCAGTCTTCTTGCTGCAACATTCACCACTCAGGCTTCACACTGTCTCCAGTCTTCTTGCTGCAACATTCAGTCTTCTTGCAGCAACATTCACCACTCAGGCTTCACACTGTCTCCAGTCTTCTTGCTGCAACATTCACCACTCAGGCTTCACACTGTCTCCAGTCTTCTTGCTGCAACATTCACCACTCAGGCTTCACACTCATATAAGAGCATCGGTATAACTATACTCTCATACATTCCCATCTTTGCTTCCATGGATAATGTTGTTAGTCTCCACAGACTCCTCAATGCACCACTGTCTCAATTCAGTCGTTAATTCTACGACTGAATGACAATAAAAATACAATAAAAATGTAAGTTAGAAGTATTCCAGGAAGACTTGACCTAGTGACTCAACAAACTTTACCTCCCGATGATCCAACTTGGCCACCAAGCTTCCTACCTTCTTTTATACTGTTTTTTTTTTCTTGGTAGAGAAGGTTGTTATATTATGCTTTGCTATATTATGTTATGTTTTATTTTATCATATACTTTATTATATTAATATTATGTCACATAATGTTAATAAGATATTAACATAACATGGAGATAAATGCTATACATTACCGACACGATGGAAAAGTAGAGACACATGTAATATAATAATAAACTATGCACGATTAGTGTCACAAGTGACTTGTTCCTTAGGCAAATAGATAAATTAAAACCTAACAAATTTCAGGCCCTGATGAACTGTACACAAGGGTTCTAAAGGAATGTAAAGAGGAGCTTAGCAAACCTTTGGCTAATCTTTTCAACATATCACTACAGACTGGCATTGTGCCAGATAAGTGGAAAATAGCAAATGTGATACCTATTTTCAAAGCAGGTGACAGGTCCTTAGCTTTGAACTATAGATCAATAAGCCTTACCTCCATAGTGGAAAAATTTATGGAATCAATAATTGCCGAGGCAGTTCGTAGCCACCTTGAAAAGCATAAATTAATCAACGAATCTCAGCATGGTTTTACAAAGGGGCATTCCTGCCTTAGAAATTTACTAATTTTTTTTTCATTAGGGTATTTGAGGAGGTAGATCATGGTAATGAATATGATATTGTGTATGTGGACTTCAGTAAGGCTTTTGACAGGGTCCCACATCAGAGACTATTGAGGAAAATTAAGGCACATGGAATAGGAGGAAAAAATTTTTCCTGGATAGAGGCATGGTTGACAAATAGGCAGCAAAGAGTTTGCATAAATCAGAGTGGGGAAGCGTCACGAGCGGTATTCCACAGGGGTCAGTGTTGGGCCCCCTGTTGTTCACAATCTACATAAACGACATTGATGAGGGCATAAAGAGCGACATAAGCAAGTTTGCCGATGACACCAAAACAGGCCGTCGAATTCATTCTGAAGAGGTCATTAGAGCACTCCAGGAAGATTTGAATAGACTGATGCAGTGGTCAGAGAAGTGGCAGATGCAGTTTAATATAGACAAATGCAAAGTTCTAAATGTTGGACAGGACAATAACCATGCCACATATAAAATAAATAATGTAGATCTTAATATTACGGATTGTGAAAAAGATTTAGGAGTTCTGGTTAGCAGTAATCTGAAACCAAGACAACAGTGCATAAGTGTTCGCAATAAAGCCAACAGAATCCTTGGCTTCATATCAAGAAGCATAAATAATAGGAGTCCTCAGGTTGTTCTTCACCTCTATATATCCTTGGTTAGGCCTCATTTAGATCATGCTGCACAGTTTTGGTCACCGTATTACAGAATGGATATAAATGCTCTATAAAACATACAAAGGAGGATGACAAAGTTGATCCCATGTATCAGAAATCTTCCCTATTAGGATAGACTGAGATGAATGGTTCAAAGTACCGACACGTTGATAAATTAGACACATGTGCAACTCTTGGGTATCTTCATTGAGGAAACGTTTCGCCACACAGTGACGAAATGTTTCCTCAATAAAGATACCCAAGAGTTGCACATGTGTCTAATTTATCAATGAGGATAGACTGAGGGCCCTGAATCTGCACTCTCTAGAAAGGCGTAAAATTAAGGGAGATATGATTGAGGTGTATAAAGGGAAGTCAGGAATAAATAAAGGGGATGTAAATAACGTGCTGAAAATTTCTAGCTTAGACAGGACTCGTAGCAATGGTTTTAAGTTGGAAAAATTCAGATTCAGGAAGAATATAGGAAAGCACTTCTTTGGTAATAGAGTTGTGGATGAGTGGAACAAACTCCCGAGTACAGTTATAGAGGCTAAAACGTTTTGTAGTTTTAAAAGTAGGTTAGATAAATACATGAGTGGGTGTGGGTGGGTGTGAATTGGACCTGATCAGCTTGTGCCACTAGGTCAGTTACCGTGTTCCTTAAGTGAATGTGACCTGACCTGACTAGGTTGGGGCATTGGCTTAAGCCGGTAGGAGACTTGGACCTGCCTCGCATGGGCCAGAAGACCTGCTGCAGTGTTCCTTATGTTCCTATGTTCTTATAACGCGATTCATTATAGACAACGTTTCGCCCACAAGTCACACACAGATCTACCTAAGCAGGTACGTGAGTATATATAGGCAGCATAATGATGTGAAGTCAGGTGGAGAATGTTGAAGTTGATTGCTCAGAAGAGATTGGAGTTGAGAAAGACCTACCCAGCATGGGCCAGTAGGTTTGTTGCTGTTTAGGACAACGCTGGAGAAGTTCCTGGCAAGAGGTGCAGCTATGTTGTAAAAGTTACGTTTTAAAGTCTAGTGAAAACCGACCAACCAGCAGGATCTTCACTTCTACTCTCGCCACAACACCAAAACTAAACGTAACGTTATCATAAGCTTCTTCCTTCAAGACCTTGAAATCTGTAGTAGTGAATTCCTTGAGGAGGAATTCTCTTTCATCGAACAATATTTTCTAAACTTGACTATTCTCATCACTTCATTATAGACTGCAGACTCTGTGTATATAACATCTTCAGCTCATACATAAATAACTCGCACATAGCAGAGAGAAAAACTTATGAAGAGAGTGAGTGAGCCAGTATATATAGGCGTAGAAGACAGTGACGGGAGAAACGAACGAACGAAAGTTCAGGTAAAATCCCAAATGGGATGAGCGGGGAAGACGGGACAGACGAAGAATAGTGCTGGAGAGGTGTGTTCTTAGTCGTAGAAATAGAGCCAGGGCTTAACCCAGCAGCGAAGGCGATCGTGGGAGATATTGAGAAGAGAAATTCAGGCTCTTCTGTTGGGACTCCGGTGGGGTGAGCGGGGAGGGAGGGACATGCGACGTTTAGCGCTAGAGAGGAGTGTAGAACTGAGCCATGTCTTAACCCAAAAGCTAAGGCGAACGTGGGTCAGAGAATAGTACCTCTCGGAGAATCCAAGGTTATTTGTAAATAGGGTTAGGAGCAGGATCATGCAAGGAGTAGAAAAGGTTGTGTTGGTTTGTGGGTCTGCAAATGTCTTCGTCAAGGAGAGAGGTCCAGTAGTCATGTCGTGTCTCAAGTTTGTCTATCTGTCTGTCACTGAGCGTCTTCCAGTACAGATTCAGCGCAGGGATGTCTAATTGGGCATGGAGAGACTCGCTTGTAGCGAAGTTCTCCCATCTGACATCAAGCACCCAGCGCAGCGCCTTGTTTTGGACACGCTGCAGTTTAAGTAAGTTTGTTTTTGCTGCAAGAGAGAAAAAGATATCAGAGGAAACGTTTAGCCAGCCAATATATGTTCATTCCAATAAAGAGATGTTACTACAATAAAGATACCTATGTGTTGCACAAAAGTCTCATTCATCCACTTTTTGCTTCTCTGAACCATTTATCAACAATAGTATCATAGTTTTTGAGCTGTGGAAAACACGCAAAATCACTGCTGCTCTTTTCTTAGTAGTCTACGGGAGATGGTATTGACATGCATTTATGTAAAATTGTTTCCAGTATGAAGGCCACCACCCCATATACTTGCAGCTGGACCTACAAGGATCACAACAACGTATGTATAAATTAGGCGAGCTGACATGCCACACATAAGCCCATCTTACACGTTAATAAGAATTATGATGATGACAACCTTCTTTTCAGGTGGGAAGACCATGTTGGCAGTCTTGCTGGAGAGGAATTCGTAAAAATTTTGCTTGTTTGGATATTTCAATAAGTCCTGCTGGTTTTCAGAGATTTGTTCTGGCCGTCTACCTCTTCGTTAATGTTTTTGCCAATTATCCTGGTAGAGTTCACCAGTTGTTTAGTGATGTGTGGAAGGAAGATTCATCTGAACATGATTGTTTGTGATTTCACATTAGAATGATAGACGTAGGGCAGCCGTGCCACCTAAGGTATTAATATCAAATGAACATGAGAGATCTGATAGCATGATTTCGTTATGTATCTTCTTCAGGCATCTCAACAGATCAGTTATCCCAGCCATAATTTTCCTGTCAGATATTCTCATGCTTGATCACCTTTCCAAATTCTGTTTTTGTTTTTCTTTTCACTCTGGAGATGTCAGCATATGTGTTGTGTATAAAGATCTCACCATCAATCATTCTACGGTTACCGTCACTAACATCATATTTCTTCCCCACTCTAATGTTCAGTCTGAACAACAACTGAACGTCTTGAACATGTCTGCAGCACTCAGGTACTGTCACGTGATTCACTGTTTGGGTAGTTTGTTTAAAGGTCAGGTATACAAGTGTACCTGATAAAGCAGCACCTGAGTGAGTGTATATGTCGTTCATAATAATCCGAATTAAGCTCTGCCCTAAATAATTAACTTCTCCAAAATGTTATTTTACGGATTAATCTGTTCTTCAGTATTCTTTATTGAAAATGATGTAAAAGATATTCAGTTTGGCAGCAAGCCTAACTTAAGAGGCCTAACCTCACCTAACCTAACCTAACCTAACTTAACTTAAGAGGCCTAACCTCACCTCACCTCACCTCACCTCACCTCACCTCACCTCACCTCACCTAAAGTTTTTTATTTTAGTTTAATCAGACATATTTTCGTAAATTCCATAAAAATGTTTCACTCGGCTTATTCGGCAGAAACGACACTTTCCTTTAAGGCTAAACTCGCCGATTCGTTTTTATTTCGGTACGACATAATTAAAAGAAGACGACAGGTGGAAGAGATTAATATTCTGCTCTGTGAGTATGTTATGAGTGAGTGTAACAGCAACCTTCCTTCCCACATCAAGGGTAACAGCAACCTTCCTTCTCACATAAAGGGTAACAGCAACCTTCCTTCCCACATCAAGGGTAACAGCAACCTTCCTTCCCACATAAAGGGTAACAGCAACCTTCCTTCCCACACAAAGGGTAACAGCAACCTTCCTTCCCACACTAAGGGTAACAGCAACCTTCCTTCCCACACCAAGGGTAACAGCAACCTTCCTTCCCACATCATATGTCATAAGCTTCTTTTATGTGGGGGTTTTTGTAAATTGTTCCAGTGACAGTATTGTGCCTTTTGCTTCTTTTACGATTTACAGGTGAAGGTGTAAAGGCGAATTACAGATGAAGGTGCAGGTGAAATACAGGGGTATACACAAGACGAATTACAGGTGAAGATGTAAGGACAAATTACAGGTGAATATGCAAGGTTCATTACAGGTGGAGGTGTGATGTGAACTACAGGTGAAATATCGACCCTGACTATAAACAACTCTTTCATACATCAATCTTCTATAATTTTCCATTTATATGTAAAAAAAAAAACTTCGCTGGATAAGCTGTAGTCGGCTTTCAGGGGCTTAAAATATATAGTATGAAAGTAAATAAACAATTTATTTTTCATTTAGATAGTAGTTTTCATTACCAATTTTTGCAGTGTCTTTTTTTAAACAAGTTTAAGATGTTAGGAACAAATTTTGTAATTTCTAACAGCGAAATCGTGTACAAATTGTCATCAGTAATTCTGTATCATATCTTTGACTTGTTGAGAATGTTTGCTCGGACATGTATCTACAACTACGTAAGTAAACATAAAGAAAAGATAATTATATACCATAATCTTAATATATTGGTTATGAAAATCAGTTATTTCTAACTGGGCTGTAGTTGATCTCAGGCGATATAGAGAAGTGAGTGTTGAACATGTGAATAATAATAGTGTTGGTTAAGGTCAAGACATTATTTCCCAGTAATATTGTGCTTTCTCGTTATGATCATGATAATTACTCACATAATTTCCTTTGCTATATTAAATTAGTTGATGCTGTGTGCTGTGTAAAAGAGTGAGGATAAAACATTCTTTGTAGGACAGCCTTTTAATGGAACAATGTTCCGATTAGTGACTTGGTCAATCTCTGCACTCTGGGACACTGTGTGCTAATGTACTCTGTACTACCCCCACACACTCTGCATTATTACACATTGTTAAAGAATACTTTCTGCACTCTAACACTCACTCAACACTCTTTAACAATGTGTAATAATGTGCATTGCACTCATTCACTTGACTTCGCATTATAAAAAGAAAAACAAACTATCATAGTACATTTGAGGGGGACGTTGAGAGCTGTGAACCCCAAACACAGCATTTGAGGGGGACGTTGAGAGCTGTGAACCCCAAACACAGCATTTGAGGGGGACGTTGAGAGCTGTGAACCCCAAACACAGCATTTGAGGGGGACGTTGAGAGGTGTGAACCCCAAACACAGCATTTGAGGGGGACATTGAGAGCTGTGAACCCCAAACACAGCATTTGAGGGGGACGTTGAGAGCTGTGAACCCCAAACACAGCATTTGAGGGGGACGTTGAGAGGTGTGAACCCCAAACACAGCATTTGAGGGGGACATTGAGAGCTGTGAACCCCAAACACAGCATTTGAGGGGGACATTGAGAGCTGTGAACCCCAAACACAGCATTTGAGGGGGACATTGAGAGCTGTGAACCCCAAACACAGCATTTGAGGGACGTTGAGAGGTGTGAACCCCAAACACAGCATTTGAGGGGGACGTTGAGAGCTGTGAACCCCAAACACAGCATTTGAGGGGGACGTTGAGAGCTGTGAACCCCAAACACAGCATTTCCTCAAAGAGGAACTTAACTCTTCAAATGTAGCCTCACCATGGAACATTACCCATATATGATATTAGAACAAATGTTTTAATATCATTATGTACAGACAGATGTGATTACAGAGAGGGACACACAGAATCTGTGCTTTGTAAATACATCCACCCGGCTAGACTCGTACCGTCCGGTTACACCACCATGGAGAGGCCAATTATTTTAAATTTTATCCTTCTATTTATATATCATAGTATTTAATTCCTTAATTTAAATTGTATGTATGTATGTATGTATATATATATATATATATATATATATATATATATATATATATATATATATATATATATATATATATATATATATATATATATATATATATATATATATATATATATATGAGAGAGTGGGTGAGATGTTATCAACAAATTTTGTTGAAAATAAGAAAAAGTTTTGGAGTGAGATTAACAAGTTAAGAAAGCCTAGAGAACAAATTGATTTGTCAGTTAAAAATAGGAGAGGAGAGTTATTAAATGGAGAGTTAGAGGTATTGGGAAGATGGAAGGAATATTTTGAGGAATTGTTAAATGTTGATGAAGATAGGGAAGCTGTGATTTCGTGTATAGGGCAAGGAGGAATAACATCTTGTAGGAGTGAGGAAGAGCCAGTTGTGAGTGTGGGGGAAGTTCGTGAGGCAGTAGGTAAAATGAAAGGGGGTAAGGCAGCCGGGATTGATGGGATAAAGATAGAAATGTTAAAAGCAGGTGGGGATATAGTTTTGGAGTGGTTGGTGCAATTATTTAATAAATGTATGGAAGAGGGTAAGGTACCTAGGGATTGGCAGAGAGCATGCATAGTTCCTTTGTATAAAGGCAAAGGGGATAAAAGAGAGTGCAAAAATTATAGGGGGATAAGTCTGTTGAGTGTACCTGGTAAAGTGTATGGTAGAGTTATAATTGAAAGAATTAAGAGTAAGACGGAGAATAGGATAGCAGATGAACAAGGAGGCTTTAGGAAAGGTAGGGGGTGTGTGGACCAGGTGTTTACAGTGAAACATATAAGTGAACAGTATTTAGATAAGGCTAAAGAGGTCTTTGTGGCATTTATGGATTTGGAAAAGGCGTATGACAGGGTGGATAGGGGGGCAATGTGGCAGATGTTGCAAGTGTATGGTGTAGGAGGTAGGTTACTGAAAGCAGTGAAGAGTTTTTACGAGGATAGTGAGGCTCAAGTTAGAGTATGTAGGAAAGAGGGAAATTTTTTCCCAGTAAAAGTAGGCCTTAGACAAGGATGTGTGATGTCACCGTGGTTGTTTAATATATTTATAGATGGGGTTGTAAGAGAAGTAAATGCGAGGGTCTTGGCAAGAGGCGTGGAGTTAAAAGATAAAGAATCACACACAAAGTGGGAGTTGTCACAGCTGCTCTTTGCTGATGACACTGTGCTCTTGGGAGATTCTGAAGAGAAGTTGCAGAGATTGGTGGATGAATTTGGTAGGGTGTGCAAAAGAAGAAAATTAAAGGTGAATACAGGAAAGAGTAAGGTTATGAGGATAACAAAAAGATTAGGTGATGAAAGATTGAATATCAGATTGGAGGGAGAGAGTATGGAGGAGGTGAACGTATTCAGATATTTGGGAGTGGACGTGTCAGCGGATGGGTCTATGAAAGATGAGGTGAATCATAGAATTGATGAGGGAAAAAGAGTGAGTGGTGCACTTAGGAGTCTGTGGAGACAAAGAACTTTGTCCTTGGAGGCAAAGAGGGGAATGTATGAGAGTATAGTTTTACCAACGCTCTTATATGGGTGTGAAGCGTGGGTGATGAATGTTGCAGCGAGGAGAAGGCTGGAGGCAGTGGAGATGTCATGTCTGAGGGCAATGTGTGGTGTGAATATAATGCAGAGAATTAGTAGTTTGGAAGTTAGGAGGAGGTGCGGGATTACCAAAACTGTTGTCCAGAGGGCTGAGGAAGGGTTATTGAGGTGGTTCGGACATGTAGAGAGAATGGAGCGAAACAGAATGACTTCAAGAGTGTATCAGTCTGTAGTGGAAGGAAGGCGGGGTAGGGGTCGGCCTAGGAAGGGTTGGAGGGAGGGGGTAAAGGAGGTTTTGTGTGCGAGGGGCTTGGACTTCCAGCAGGCATGCGTGAGCGTGTTTGATAGGAGTGAATGGAGACAAATGGTTTTTAATACTTGACGTGCTGTTGGAGTGTGAGCAAAGTAACATTTATGAAGGGATTCAGGGAAACCGGCAGGCCGGACTTGAGTTCTGGAGATGGGAAGTACAGTGCCTGCACTCTGAAGGAGGGGTGTTAATGTTGCAGTTTAAAAACTGTAGTGTAAAGCACCCTTCTGGCAAGACAGTGATGGAGTGAATGATGGTGAAAGTTTTTCTTTTTCGGGCCACCCTGCCTTGGTGGGAATCGGCCGGTGTGATAATAATAAATATATATATATATATATATATATATATATATATATATATATATATATATATATATATATATATATATATATATATATATATATATATATATATATATATATTGTGTGTGTGTGTGTGTGTTTGTTTGTATATGAGCGAAGCATTTATGGTGTTTCTATGTATAACAGAGTGATGTATGTATTTATGGTGAGATCTTTGTCTAGTGTTTCTATGTATAACAGTGTGATGTATGTATTTATGGTGTGATCTTTGTCTAGTGTTTCTATGTATAACAGTGTGATGTATGTATTTATGGTGTGATCTTTGTCTAGTGTTTCTATGTATAACAGAGTGATGTATGTATTTATGGTGAGATCTTTGTCTAGTGTTTCTATGTATAACAGTGTGATGTATGTATTTATGGTGAGATCTTTGTCTAGTGTTTCTATGTATAACAGTGTGATGTATGTATTTATGGTGAGATCTTTGTCTAGTGTTTCTATGTATAACAGTGTGATGTATGTATTTATGGTATGATCTTTGTCTAGTGTTTCTATGTATAACAGTGTGATGTATGTATTTATGGTGTGATCTTTGTCTAGTGTTTCTATGTATAACAGTGTGATGTATGTATTTATGGTATGATCTTTGTCTAGTGTTTCTATGCACAACGATACATAAAACTGTAATGATACATATAAGGTTCAAATGTACCTTATTTGTATCATTACAGTTTTAGGCATCGTGACACAGTGCTGACATAATCATGACACAGCAGTGTTGACACAGTCATGACACAGCAGCACTGACACAATCATGACATAGCAGTGCTGACAGTCATGCCAAAACAGTACTGACACCGCTATGACACAGCAGTGCCGACATAGTCATGACACAACAGTGCTGACAGTCATGCCACAACAGTGCTGACAGTCATGACACAACAGTGCTGACACAGTCATGACACAACAGTGCTGTCAGTCATGACACAACAGTGCTGACACAGTCATGACACAACAGTGCTGACACAGTCATGACACAACAGTGCTGACAGTCATGACACAACAGTGCTGACACAGTCATGACACAACAGTGCTGACACAGTCATGACACAACAGTGCTGACACAGTCATGACACAACAGTGCTGACACAGTCATGACACAACAGTGCTGACACAGTCATGACACAACAGTGCTGACACAGTCATGACACAACAGTGCTGACACAGTCATGACACAACAGTGCTGACACAGTCATGACACAACAGTGCTGACAGTCATGACACAACAGTGCTGACACAGTCATGACACAACAGTGCTGACACAGTCATGACAACAGTGCTGACACCATGCTGACAGTCATGACCTAGCAGTACTGATAGTCATGACATAGCAGTACTGATAGTCATGACATAGCAGTACTGATAGTCATGACTTAGCAGTACTGATAGTCATGACACAGCAGTGCTAACAGTCATGACATAGCAGTGCTAACAGTCATGACACAGCAGTGCTAACAGTCATGACATAGCAGTGCTAACAGTCATGACACAGCATTACTGACACAGTCATGACCTAGCAGTACTGATAGTCATGACATAGCAGTACTGATAGTCATGACATAGCAGTACTGATAGTCATAACATAGCAGTACTGATAGTCATGACTTAGCAGTACTGATAGTCATGACACAGCAGTGCTAACAGTCATGACATAGCAGTGCTAACAGTCATGACATAGCAGTGCTAACAGTCATGACATAGCAGTACTGACAGTCATGACACAGCAGTGCTGACTTAGTCATAACAGCAGTTGTGCTGGTTGTCAAACTGTCACAGCTTCATGGCTCAGTCAAGTTGTCAAATATCAATATTCAGTCATCAAACGTGAACTAAAGCTTATTATTTATGCTTGAGTCAATATTTTTCAAAGTTCTGCAAATTTCCTTACGAAGTATCCTTAAATCAAATATATTTAATATTAGACGTAAACTTCTGTATTTCATCTCACGTTGGTTTTCAGAAGAATGACAGAACTGATGAACTGACCAAGTTATATGCCTTCAGAGAAGGTTGTCAGTTAGCAGTTTGAGAACAATAATACGAAAAGAACTTAAAATGATCTTTACTGACTTAAGACTGAGGGAGACTGACACCAGTCAGTCTATATGTCATCATTCTATCATGCAGGAGAAGCCACATGTCTATGGTGCATCCAACTAAATAAGCAGACTCTTGGATGTCACTACTTCCCGGCTCCGGCTGTCACTACTTCCCGGCTCCGGCTGGGTTACAGGTATCTTTGGCAGATTAAATCACCACCACCAGATGTAGACCAAACGAAATGTAATCTTTGCCAGATAGACGAATGTCAAACCTTGCGTCTTCATGTACTGGAATGATAGAAAATTAATGAATTCAGAAATGTCTCACTCGGAAAATGTCAAATACCTTGACTTTGCTTACTGCAAATAAAGCATTATCATTTTTGTTTGTGCGTGCGTGTGTGTGTGTGTGTGTGTGTGTGTGTGTGTGTGTGTGTGTGTGTGTGTGTGTGTACTCACCTAGTTGTACTCACCTAGTTGAGGTTGCGGGGGTCGAGTCCGAGCTCCTGGCCCCGCCTCTTCACTGATCGCTACTAGGTCACTCTCCCTGAGCCGTGAGCTTTATCATACCTCTGTGTGTGTGTGTGTGTGTGTGTGTGTGTGTGTGTGTGTGTGTGTGTGTGTGTGTGTGTGTGCGCTCACCTAG
Source organism: Cherax quadricarinatus (assembly GCF_038502225.1). Taxonomy (NCBI): domain Eukaryota; kingdom Metazoa; phylum Arthropoda; class Malacostraca; order Decapoda; family Parastacidae; genus Cherax; species Cherax quadricarinatus. Next base: position 11,302,181 of record NC_091320.1, read on the forward strand.
TTGTGGTTGCAGGGGTCGACACATAGCTCCTGGCCCCGCCCTTTCACTGGTCGCTACTGGGTCACTCTAACTGAACCATGAACTTTATCATACCTCTGCTTAAAGCTCTGCTACATCACTTCCCAAACTATCCCACTTCCTGACTACTCTGTGGCTGAAGAAATACTTCCTAACATGCCTGTGATTCATCTGTGTCTTCAACATTCAACTGTGTTCCCTTGTTGCTGTGTCCCATCTCTGGAACATTCTGTCTCTGTCCACCTCGTTAATTCCTGTCAGTATTTTATATGTCGTTATGGTGTTACTAAAACCCACACCATGGTATGGTGTTACTACCACCCACACCATGGGTATGGTGTTACTACCACCCACACCATGGTATGGTGTTACTACCACCCACACCATGGGTATGGTGTTACTACCACCCACACCATGGTATGGTGTTACTACCACCCACACCATGGGTATGGTGTTACTACCACCCACACCATGGTATGGTGTTACTACCACCCACACCATGGTATGGTGTTACTACCACCCACACCATGGTATGGTGTTACTACCACCCACACCATGGTATGGTGTTACTACCACCCACACCATGGGTATGGTGTTACTACCACCCACACCATGGGTATGGTGTTACTACCACCCACACCATGGTATGGTGTTACTACCACCCACACCTTGGTATGGTGTTACTACCACCCACACCATGGGTATGGTGTTACTACCACCCACACCATGGGTATGGTGTTACTACCACCCACACCTTGGTATGGTGTTACTACCACCCACACCATGGGTATGGTGTTACTACCACCCACACCATGGTATGGTGTTACTACCACTCACACCATGGGTATGGTGTTGCTACCACCCACACCATGGGTATGGTGTTACTACCACCCACACCTTGGGTATGGTGTTTCTACCACCCACACCTTGGGTATGGTGTTACTACCACCCACACCATGGGTATGGTGTTACTACCACCCACACCATGGGTATGGTGTTACTACCACCCACACCTTGGGTATGGTGTTACTACCACCCACACCATGGGTATGGTGTTACTACCACCCACACCATGGGTATGGTGTTACTACCACCCACACCATGGGTATGGTGTTACTACCACCCACACCTTGGGTATGGTGTTACTACCACCCACACCTTGGGTATGGTGTTACTACCACCCACACCATGGGTATGGTGTTACTACCACCCACACCATGGGTATGGTGTTACTACCACCCACACCATGGGTATGGTGTTACTACCACCCACACCTTGGGTATGGTGTTACTACCACCCACACCTTGGGTATGGTGTTACTACCACCCACACCTTGGGTATGGTGTTACTACCACCCACACCATGGGTATGGTGTTACTACCACCCACACCTTGGGTATGGTGTTACTACCACCCACACCTTGGGTATGGTGTTACTACCACCCACACCTTGGGTATGGTGTTACTACCACCCACACCTTGGGTATGGTGTTACTACCACCCACACCTTGGGTATGGTGTTACTACCACCCACACCTTGGGTATGGTGTTACTACCACCCACACCTTGGGTATGGTGTTACTACCACCCACACCTTGGGTATGGTGTTACTACCACCCACACCATGGGTATGGTGTTACTACCACCCACACCATGGGTATGGTGTTACTACCACCCACACCATGGGTATGGTGTTACTACCACCCACACCATGGGTATGGTGTTACTACCACCCACACCTTGGGTATGGTGTTACTACCACCCACACCATGGGTATGGTGTTACTACCACCCACACCATGGGTATGGTGTTACTACCACCCACACCATGGGTATGGTGTTACTACCACCCACACCTTGGGTATGGTGTTACTACCACCCACACCTTGGGTATGGTGTTACTACCACCCACACCATGGGTATGGTGTTACTACCACCCACACCATGGGTATGGTGTTACTACCACCCACACCATGGGTATGGTGTTACTACCACCCACACCATGGGTATGGTGTTACTACCACCCACACCATGGGTATGGTATGGTGTTACTACCACCCACACCATGGGTATGGTGTTACTACCACCCACACCATGGGTATGGTGTTACTACCACCCACACCTTGGGTATGGTGTTACTACCACCCACACCATGGGTATGGTGTTACTACCACCCACACCTTGGGTATGGTGTTACTACCACCCACACCATGGGTATGGTGTTACTACCACCCACACCTTGGGTATGGTGTTACTACCACCCACACCTTGGGTATGGTGTTACTACCACCCACACCTTGGGTATGGTGTTACTACCACCCACACCTTGGGTATGGTGTTACTACCACCCACACCTTGGGTATGGTGTTACTACCACCCACACCATGGGTATGGTGTTACTACCACCCACACCTTGGGTATGGTGTTACTACCACCCACACCTTGGGTATGGTGTTACTACCACCCACACCATGGGTATGGTGTTACTACCACCCACACCTTGGGTATGGTGTTACTACCACCCACACCATGGGTATGGTGTTACTACCACCCACACCATGGGTATGGTGTTACTACCACCCACACCTTGGGTATGGTGTTACTACCACCCACACCTTGGGTATGGTGTTACTACCACCCACACCTTGGGTATGGTGTTACTACCACCCACACCATGGGTATGGTGTTACTACCACCCACACCATGGGTATGGTGTTACTACCACCCACACCATGGGTATGGTGTTACTACCACCCACACCATGGGTATGGTGTTACTACCACCCACACCATGGGTATGGTGTTACTACCACCCACACCATGGGTATGGTGTTACTACCACCCACACCTTGGGTATGGTGTTACTACCACCCACACCATGGGTATGGTGTTACTACCACCCACACCATGGGTATGGTGTTACTACCACCCACACCATGGGTATGGTGTTACTACCACCCACACCATGGGTATGGTGTTACTACCACCCACACCATGGGTATGGTGTTACTACCACCCACACCATGGGTATGGTGTTACTACCACCCACACCATGGGTATGGTGTTACTACCACCCACACCATGGGTATGGTGTTACTACCACCCACACCATGGGTATGGTGTTACTACCACCCACACCATGGGTATGGTGTTACTACCACCCTACCACCCACACCATGGGTATGGTGTTACTACCACCCACACCATGGGTATGGTGTTACTACCACCCACACCATGGGTATGGTGTTACTACCACCCACACCTTGGTATGGTGTTACTACCACCCACACCATGGGTATGGTGTTACTACCACCCACACCATGGTATGGTGTTACTACCACCCACACCATGGGTATGGTGTTGCTACCACCCACACCATGGGTATGGTGTTACTACCACCCACACCTTGGGTATGGTGTTTCTACCACCCACACCTTGGGTATGGTGTTACTACCACCCACACCATGGGTATGGTGTTACTACCACCCACACCATGGTATGGTGTTACTACCACCCACACCTTGGGTATGGTGTTACTACCACCCACACCATGGGTATGGTGTTACTACCACCCACACCATGGGTATGGTGTTACTACCACCCACACCATGGGTATGGTGTTACTACCACCCACACCTTGGGTATGGTGTTACTACCACCCACATGGGTATGGTGTTACTACCACCCACACCATGGGTATGGTGTTACTACCACCCACACCATGGGTATGGTGTTACTACCACCCACACCATGGGTATGGTGTTACTACCACCCACACCTTGGGTATGGTGTTACTACCACCCACACCTTGGGTATGGTGTTACTACCACCCACACCTTGGGTATGGTGTTACTACCACCCACACCATGGGTATGGTGTTACTACCACCCACACCTTGGGTATGGTGTTACTACCACCCACACCTTGGGTATGGTGTTACTACCACCCACACCTTGGGTATGGTGTTACTACCACCCACACCTTGGGTATGGTGTTACTACCACCCACACCATGGGTATGGTGTTACTACCACCCACACCATGGGTATTGTGTTACTACCACCCACACCATGGGTATGGTGTTACTACCACCCACACCATGGGTATGGTGTTACTACCACCCACACCATGGGTATGGTGTTACTACCACCCACACCATGGGTATGGTGTTACTACCACCCACACCATGGGTATGGTGTTACTACCACCCACACCATGGGTATGGTGTTACTACCACCCACACCATGGGTATGGTGTTACTACCACCCACACCATGGGTATGGTGTTACTACCACCCACACCTTGGGTGGAAAGGGATCAAGGCCATTTCGTCTGTAACCTTTCATTTACAAATATTTATGAAAGAACAAAATGGTCACACATCTTCGGAAATGGCACAAGTCCCAGACATATATATATGTGTGCGCATAACTACCCCACGGACCGTATATGTGTGTGTGAGCATAATAACTACCCCAAGGACCATATATGTGTGTGTGAGCATAATAACTACCCCAAGGACCGTATATGTGTGTGTGAGCATAATAACTACCCCAAGGACCGTATATGTGTGTGTGAGCATAATAACTACCCCAAGGACCGTATATGTGTGTGTGAGCATAATAACTACCCCAAGGACCGTAGCAGATATAAATCTGTTGTGCCTCAGCAAACTGAGGGGCCCTAAACCTTTGTGCCTAAGAATTCCACGGACTTCACGATGATATCTTTCATCTGTAATGAATTTGGACATAAACGTCAAGAATGTGCCAAGAGGAAGCGTGAGAATATCGGGAAGTGTTTCACTGAAGCTAATATTAACGCAGCTTTTAGTGAAGGTACTCTTAATGGAATGAATGTTTCGCCAATTCTTAGAGATACTGGATGTTCCTGTATTGTTATCTCTAGTAAGCTTTTCCCTAACTTAGATTCTTCACGGTATAAAATTATTAAATTAAATTAAATTATGTTAGCTTTCCTCACAAATTGGAAGAACTATGAGAGTTTCTATGGTAATAATGCCGATTTACTCAGTCCCATTTGCTAGGGTTGCAGTGGATAGAGTTGGTCGTATCACTTCTGGTTCATCAGGAGGTCATAAATACATCTTGACTATGACTGGCATTGCGTCTAGCTTCCCAGAAGCGGTACGTCAGTAGAAGTTGCAGAAAAGTGACTATTTTTTCACGGGTAGGTATACCCAGGGAAATTCTTTCTGATCAAGGAACACAATTTACTTCTGAATTAATGGATCAAGTTTATCAACTTGTGGGTGTTAAACCTCCGTTACATCCAAATTGTAACGGAAGAGTGGAATGACAACATGCTATCCTAAAGTCAATATTAAAGAAACTTTGTTTCCTTAAGCCAACTGACTGGTAAAGTTATCTACCATGTGCTCTTTGTAATGCGTGAGATTCCAAGTGATTCACTTGGATATTCCCCTTTCGAATTGCTTTATGGGAGACAAGCTCGTGAACCTCTATTTATCTTGAATGAACTGTGGTCCAAAGATATTAAACCTGAAGTTCAAAGCACTTATCAGTTCTTTTTAGATCTGAGAGAAAGATTAGAAGAAACCGCTGATTTAGTTGTCAAGAACTTGAATATTTCCATGGAAACATACAAGACCTATATTGACCAAAAGAGTCAAGCGTAAATTTAATATTGGCGATGAAGTTTTAGTTCTTTTACCAGATAAATCCAACAAATTGTTAATTTCCTGGAGCGGACCGAATAAAATAGTAAAGTTCTGTAATAAGGTAGATTATCTCTTGGATGTCAAGGGTAAAGAACGAATGTAACATGTCAATATTTTGGAACTGTTCCACCGTAGAGAAGTTATTCTTCGTTGAAACTCCTTCGATGAAGATATTTTGTCTAACAGTCTTGATTCTCGTGAATGTAAAGTTTGTATTATAGATCACTAGTCTCGCACAGAATCGAAGGAACTACTAGATATCTTAACTGTTGATTCTCCAACTAATAACTCAAACATCAAAATCAAGAGTGAACTATCTACTAAACAAAAGCCTCAAGTAAATGCCATAGTAAATACCTTTTCTGACATATTCACAGAGATCCCAGGACTTACCACTACCGTTGTACACAAGATTCAATTGTCAGCTCATGAACCAGTAAGACGGAAAATCTATCCTGTTGCGGTTCACTTACGGAAAACATTTGATAACGAAGTTGACAAACTCTTAAAGTTAAATATCATTGAACCTTCTAAATCAGCTTTCTGTTCAGCAGTTGTCATGGTTAAGAAATCAGACAATTCTTACCGACTGGCTCAAGATTTTCGTTATTAAATGTTATCACTAAATGGGACGTTGAACCCATGTCAGTAATCGATCATGACTTGTATGAATTCCATGACTGTAAATTTTTCTCTGAATTAGACATCTCACAAGCGTACCATCAAGTGTCATTACACCCAGACTCTAAACGGCTTTCCCTACTCATAAAGGACTAATGCAATATCGCACAGTGCCTTACGGCTTGGTCACCGCGTGTGCCACGTATATCCGGCTTATGAGAATATTCCTTTCTGACCTCAAGAATGTTTCAGTGTATTTCGATAATATTTACATCATGATTTATGTCTGGGAGGATCATCTTACTACACTGTCGCTGGTTTTAAAAAGACTAAGAGCTCATTGCCTTACAATCAAACCACAGAAGTGTTTTCTTGGCTATTTCAAAGTACAATACCTCGGGTTTATTATTTCTGACAGTAATTTATCACCTCTTCCTAACAAGACGAAAGCAGTTCTAGAAAGCTCCTTCCTAACTACAAAACAAAATTGCTAAGAAGTTTCCTTGGGTCAGTAAATTTCAAAAGAGAATTTTTGTACATAATTTAAAAGGTCTGACTTCCATTCTCACAGACTATTTAAAAAGTATGTAAAGGAACCTCTTGTTTGTTCTGAAGAGGCTGTAGAAAGCTTCGAACAAAGTAAAGAATACTTTCCAATCCTCCTGTTCTAAAATTACCAGTTATTAATAAAGTCTTTTGTCTCCAAACGGATGCCTTCCATTCAGGACTCGGGGCTGTTCCACTACAGTATTATGATGAGATTCACTTCCCTATATCTTCCACCAGTAAGAAGCTTCTGCGAGGGAAGAAAACTACTCCACTGTGGAGAAGGAATGTTATGCATTGGTATGGGGTGTAAGTGGGTTCAACTACTACTTATATGGAAAACCCTTTGTGCTTGAAACAGATCGCAAGCCACTGATGTACCTGGAAAACTTCAAAGGTTCAAGTAGCCGACTCTTAAGATGGGCTATCCAGTCTTATAAGTTTAAAGTTGTTCATATATATATATATGACTCGGAAAACCACTTCTCAGATTGGCTGAACCGAGGGTGTACATAGTACTTTTCCCTCTGTAACTTAACATACTGCTTCCGACTATAAGTTTAGGAAAGGGGATATTTTGAGGAAAAAAAACTTAAAAAAGTGGGAGGTATGGTTGTTCAGACACCCAGGAACCACTAGCGTGTTACCGCCCACTCTTCCATCTAGTGGGCAGAGGCTAAACTTCAGTTCCTAGCGTCTGAGTTGCTTTAATTTCTATTCCTGGTAGTATTAACCTTACCTGGTGTGGGTTGAAGTTTGAAGAATAACTTCACCTCCACTCTTCTCATGATCAGGTACGGTGATCTACAAGGAGTATTTCTGTTCATTGATACTAATTTACCTGGTTACAAGTCATGACATTGAAGTAGAATACCAGCCTTTGTCTTTCTTCATTGTCATACTTATTTAACACTTATATAACCAGTGTTTTCTTTATTATCAGCTCTGCTGCTGACCTGGTCAACCAGGGTAGACGCTAGTTAATTGGAGCAAGATCCCTGTCTACAGGACGTAGTGGGACATTACGACTCCTCACCTCTAAAATCTGAATTGTGGTGATACAACCAAGTAGTGACAGGATTTTCAGAACATGGGACGAACACCGCCACCCAGGATAACCAACACCATTTCTTCTAAAACATCATCAGAAGACCATCCTGGGCATAAGATTCTCATGTCCCAACATCCTACTGGAACCACAGCGGCCAATATTTATTTTATTTATTTTTAATTAAAATCCTTAGAAAAACATAATTATTATCCATCAAGTTATTCATTTGTTATTTTTCCTTTCTTTTGTTCAATAGGAAGGCGTTCCCCTGACACTGGTAGCACAGAAGACCAGTACAGACACACAGAAGAACAAATATAGTTCAGTAACAGAGAAGACCAGTACAGTAACAGAGAAGACCAGTACAGTAACACAGAAGAATGAGTACAGTAACAGAGACGACCAGTACAGAAAATTAAAACAAAAGAACGGTAGAGTGCAGTACAGAAATGCAGTACAGTAGCAAAGAAAAAATGTACAGCAACAGAGATGAACAATAAGGTTTATGCAGTACGGGGATACCTTTCTGGGATCACGGGGATACCTTTCTGGGATCACGGGGATACCTTTCTGGGATCACGCATGATTATAATTACATCAGCCTTACATTCACTGCCTCTGCTGCTGCCTCTATATTAAACTGAAGAAGCCTACTGTGTAGGCGAAACGTTTTTGATTGAAGACACCTAACTGTTGGGTCTCACTCCAGCAACACCCACGGTATTGTCCCGGCCCGGGTCTTTTCCAGATGACCTACGTTATGTTAGAGTACCAGACATGTGTACCCAGGAGACCTGTCATCTTCACATCGCTCAACGACTCTCAAACATATATTACTGCCATTTCTAGTTGTTGCAATGTTATCTCTGTTGTGTTAATCAAAAATAAGAACAATATTTTTATTAATGTTATTTTTATTAATGTTAACTCCGGTGAATGAACAAAATAAGAACACTACCGTGGCTCCTATGAGAGTGGCTGGATTGGAAATAATACCACCCTGGTAGACGCTTTTGAATCCAAATTAGCAAATCTTGAATTATAATAACATTAATAATTTGCGACCACTGTCAGCCTCAGAGTTATCTCTGAGTTACCAGACCTTGCCACGTGGAGGCCAGTGGTTCGTCTTTAAGGTCCGCCCCCCCCCCTCGCCTTCCCCAGGTTCATGTGTCCAGGAATCCATCCGTGGGCCCCCGGATGTCTACCCTTCCTCACTTCCCTAAGGTCAGCCTCGCCTCTCTCTCTCTGCCTTCCAGCCTCAGCCTTCCCTAGGGTTATGTATCCAGGAATTCATCCGTCCGCCGCCGGATGTTTCCCCTTTCTCACTTTCCCAAGGTCAGCCTCACCAACCTGTATTCATGCCTACCCCAGGTTCATGTATCCAGGAAACCATCCGTCTACCGCCAGATGTCTTCCCTTCCCCACTTCCCCAAGGTCAGCCTCAACTGCATGTATTCATGCTTTCCCCAGGTTCATGTATCCAGGAATCCATCCGCTCGCTCCCAGATGTCTCCCCTTCCCCACTTACCCAAGGTTAGCCTCAACAACAACCTTCCCCAAGTTTATGTATCCAGGAATCCATCCGCTCGCTCCCGGATGTCTTCCCTTCCCCACTTACCTAAGGTCAGCGAGTTAGGTCAGTGCCTTCCCCAGATCAGTGTCTCCAGGAGTCCACTTGGTGTCACCTCAGGTGGAATCCCTTCCCCACTTCCCCAAAGTCAGCGGTATTCTTGCTTTACCCAGGTTCATGTATCCAGGAATCGATCCGTCTACCGCCGGATGTCTTCCCTTCCCCACTTCCCCAAGGTCAGCCTCAACTGCACGTATTCATGCTTTCCCCAGGTTCATGTATCCAGGAATCCATCCGCTCGCTCCCAGATGTCTCCCCTTCCCCACTTACCCAAGGTTAGCCTCAACAACAACCTTCCCCAAGTTTATGTATCCAGGAATCCATCCGCTCGCTCCCGGATGTCTTCCCTTCCCCACTTACCTAAGGTCAGCGAGTTAGGTCAGTGCCTTCCCCGGATCAGTGTCTCCAGGAGTCCACTTGGTGTCACCTCAGGTGGAAATCCCTTCTCCACTTCCCCAAAGTCAGCGGTATTCTTGCTTTACCCAGGTTCATGTATCCAGGAATCGATCCGTCTACCGCCGGATGTCTTCCCTTCACCACTTACCCAAGGTCAGCCTCAACTGCTGGTATTCATGCCTTTCCCAGGTTTATGTATCCAGGAATCCATCCGTTCGCTCCCGGATGTCTCCCCTTCCCCACTTACCTAAGGTCAGCCTCAACTACAACCTTCCCCAAGCTCATGTATCCAGGAATCCATCCGTTCGCTCCCGGATGTTTCCCCTTCCCCACTTACCTAAGGTCGGCGGTGCCTTCCCCGGATCAGTGTCTCCAGGAATCCACTTGTGTCACTGAGTGGACTCCCTTCCCCACTTCCCCAGAGTCAGCGGTTGCCACCCTCAGTGACCTTGCTGAATGGAAACTTGGTCTTGTCTAGCTGGTCTACGGTAGTGACTGTCCAGGTAGGTGGAATTACTGGAGGGGACACACAGTAAACTGCGTCCAGTAATTACATCCACCAAGACAGCCTGGAACCGTAGACCAGCTGGACGAGACGAAGCTCGTACACAGCTCGGCCACCTCGGGGGCTAATTAATTACAATTTTGGAATTCCTCTTATGTTACACTATGAATTTATACTGAGAACAAGTTTTTTTTAACTTATTTAGCAGTTTAAATGTGTTTGTGAGCGACATTCTATGTGAAATATGTAAATATATAAAGATGAACACGTTTGAGACACTAGTGGAGGACTGTGTGTCGTGTGTAACATGTTATTTTGTATAAATGAATGTAATATCTACGTGTTATTGTATATTGGTGTCATATGTACCTGTTCTTGTGTGTTCACGAATGTCATGTGTACATGTTATTATGTATGAAAAAGTATCAAATTCAAATCTCTAAATTTCCTCTATGAAAACTATAACAAATTTATAATAATAGCTATTTCTGGTGTTTCGTAAATGAATTTGAAGGTCGGATATATACATACATGCGCGCACACATATATATGTGTGTGTGTGTATATACAGAGTTTTACATAATGTGTTAATAAAGCTGTGTTTAGAGTGACACCTGGTCTACATGATGGCTTACTCTGTATATACTGTCTTCTGAGCAAAGTACAATGACATCACACTTTAAGACCACAGGTGACTCACACGTCTTTAAGACCACAGGTGACATCACACGTCTTTAAGACCACAGGTGACATCACACGTCTTTAAGACCACAGGTGACATCACACGTCTTTAAGACCACAGGTGACATCACACAACATTATCTAACGTCTTTAAGACCACAGGTGACATCACACAACATTATCTAACACCAAGTTTTTTGTGTAAATCTTTACCGTCTTTCTTGCATATTATAACTTAATTCAACACTATTGCTCTCAAAACATTTGCTAAGATTAAATACATTTTTAACTCTAGTATATTTTTATCAAACCTATAAATCCACCTAAGTGTTGCTTCCCTTTATATAAGTGTTTTTCACTTGGGTATTTCATTGTTTACACTTGATGCATATATTAATTTCCCTTTCAGAATTCACACTCTTCTTTGGTACGCATATTTTGTCTTTTCCATCATTTCATCCATCATATTTCTGACACACACTTTATGGTCAACAGTCTTATTCCATTATAATTATTACATTCTTTAAAGTTTTCCCTTTTCTTTTATAAACATTATGAACAAAATCATTAAGTATTCCAGGACTTTATTACAACTGCCTCACAAACTTCAATCTTAATACATTCTAAATTTCCCAGTTTTATTCTTCTTATTGACTCATTTCTTTTATTCTGACTGACTAACTGTTGACACTGAGGCTGACAGCAGAGTCAGCCAGGCTGACAGCAGAATCAGCCAGGCTGACAGCAGAGGCCGACAGCAGAGGCCGACAGCAGAGTCAGCCAGGCTGACAGCTGTACCACAGAACTGTGCTCTTCTTTACTGTGAATTATTATATATTTCATACAAGTTTTCTTCTGATGTTTACTTTTCACTTTCATCTACACATAAACATCACTACAAACACACACTACGTACACATACACATACACATCACTACAAACACACTACTACGTACACATATATATACATACATGTGTACACATACACATCACTACAAACACACTACTACGTACACATATATATACATGTGTACACGTTCTCATAAGCATATCTACACTCTCCCACGCCACTGTTTAAATTAATGAGTTCTATATGAATAGTGTAAGAAAATTAAGAAAATTCTTGATCATGTTATTTAAATTTTCTTAAGAAACTGGAATGAGGGTTACAATATTTTGATGAAATATTTTGGAAAAGGATATAAATATGTGAAGAAGTGATTAACTTCAGAGACTTGGAGTTAAAACAGAGATATTCTTATAAATTATCTTAATAAACATTTAGTTTAATTAGAATTAATTATTAAATAATTCTCTCAGTTTTCTCATACTCTCTTCTCTCACCTCTTCAATAATGACATAAGAAACATTCACCACAACAGATGGATAAAAAAAAAAAACTCGGTGATGAAAATAAAAACTATCAACCTGGATGATTCGATCTACTGATAATAAGAATTTTGGTGATGGCTGCCACAACCTGGCCAGTACGACGTCTCCCACGACTGTTGTCTTATGTACTGTGATGTATCAATGTTAACATATATTACACACTGAATGTTGTGGTGCACTATGTTGCAGAGATATATGACACACTGAATGTTGTGGTGCACTATGTTGCAGAGATATATGGCACACTGAATGTTGTGGTGCACTATGTTGCAGAGATATATGACACACTGAATGTTGTGGTGCACTATGTTGCAGAGATATATGACACACTGAATGTTGCACACAATGTTGTGTGCACTATGTAGAGATATATGCACACTGAATGTTGTGGTGCACTATGTTGCCAGATATATGACACACTGAATGTTGTGGTGCACTACTGTGTGTTAATGTCTCCCATGTTGTGGTGCACTGTTGCAGAGATATATGACACACTGAATGTTGTGGTGCACTATGTTGCAGAGATATATGACACACTGAATGTTGTGGTGCACTATGTTGCAGAGATATATGACACACTGAATGTTGTGGTGCACTATGTTGCAGAGATATATGACACACTGAATGTTGTGGTGCACTATGTTGCAGAGATATATGACACACTGAATGTTGTGGTGCACTATGTTGCAGAGATATATGACACACTGAATGTTGTGGTGCACTATGTTGCAGAGATATATGACACACTGAATGTTGTGGTGCACTATGTTGCAGAGATATATGACACACTGAATGTTGTGGTGCACTATGTTGCAGAGATATATGGCATATAGCTGGAAAGTAATGAAAAAGACAAAACTGTAGAAGGGAACTATTGAATGAAGGAGTTTGTTTCACAGGTGAAAGTTCCTCTCTGCTGTTATGTGTTTTTTCACCACCATCGTTGTGTTGTGATGTGTATAAAGTCTGTCTGATACACCAGAGTTAATAACACTGTATGTAACCTGTCTGGTAAATACCTGATAGAAAACTTATTGACAGGATTCTTTTCTTAGGATTCTGTTGGTAGGAATCAAGTTTATAAGACTGGACGCTATTATGAGATTACTACTGGAAGGACTGTTACCAGAAGACTTTTAGTAGAAGACCTCCGGTAGGTTTCTGTTGGAAATAGTTTTGGCAACACTCTATTGGTAAAAGACTTTAGGTAGCGATTCGTTTGTAACGTATAAGATGAATAAAACGAGACTCACGAAATCGTAATGGCACGATTGCAAACAAACCGAACCACGGGCGGGATTTGAACCCGCGGTCAGAGAGTCTCAAATCCCGCCCGTGGTATGGTTTGGTTAAGATGAATCAAGTCAGATGGTTTTACAGTGACATATAAAACAGTGTATTAACACACAAAACATGAAAGTAACTCATAAAACAGTATCATAACAATAAAAAAGTATAGTGACACAAATCATTAGAGAAACACATAAAAAAGTAAATTGAGACATAAAACAGTGTAGTGACAAATAAATAAGTACAATAACACACAAAATATTGTAGTGCTTAATAAAAAAGCTTAATAACAAACAAACCATCATAATTACACACAAAAATATATGTAATATAAAACAGTACAATAACACAGAAGAACAGTACAATTCAAAAGAATTAAAAATAATAATGTAACATACAAAGTAGATAGTAGGTTGGTAGACAGCAACCACCCAGGGTGGTACTACCATCCTGTGGTAGTAGGTTGGTAGACAGCAACCACCCAGGGTGGTACTACCATCCTGTGGTAGTAGGTTGGTAGACAGCAACCACCCAGGGTGGTACTACCATCCAGTAGACAGCAACCACCCAGGGTGGTACTACCATCCTGTGGTAGTAGGTTGGTAGACAGCAACCACCCAGGGTGGTACTACCGTCCTGTGGTAGTAGGTTTGTAGACAGCAACCACCCAGGGTGGATCCTGTGGTAGTAGGTTTGTAGACAGCAACCACCCAGCATGGTACTACCGTCCTGTGGTAGTTGGTTGGTAGACAGCAACCACCCAGGGTGGTACTACCGTCCTGTGGTAGTAGGTTGGTAGACAGGGTGGTACTAGTCCTGTGCTAGTAGGGTGGTAGACAACAACCACCCAGGGTGGTACTACCATCCTGTGGTAGTAGGTTGGTAGACAGCAACCACCCAGGGTGGTACTACCATCCTGTGGTAGTAGGTTGGTAGACAGCAACCACCCAGGGTGGTACTACCATCCTGTGGTAGTAGGTTGGTAGACAGCAACCACCCAGGGTGGTACTACCGTCCTGTGGTAGTAGGTTGGTAGACAGCAACCACCCAGGGTGGTACTACCGTCCTGTGGTAGTAGGTTGGTAGACAGCAACCACCCAGGGTGGTACTACCATCCTGTGGTAGTAGGTTGGTAGACAGCAACCACCCAGTCAGGTACTTCCGTCCTGTGGTAGTAGGTTGGTAGACAGCAACCACCCAGGGAAGTACTACCATCCTGTGGTAGTAGGTTGGTAGACAGCAACCACCCAGGGAAGTACTACCATCCTGTGGTAGTAGGTTGGTAGACAGCAACCACCCAGGGTGGTACTACCATCCTGTGGTAGTAGGTTGGTAGACAGCAACCACCCAGGGTGGTACTACCATCCTGTGGTAGTAGGTTGGTGGACAGCAACCACCAAGGTTGGTACTACCATCCTGTGGTAGTAGGTTGGTGGACAGCAACCACCCAGGGTGGTACTACCATCCTGTGGTAGTAGGTTGGTAGACAGCAACCACCCAGGGTGGTACTACCGTCCTGTGGTAGTAGGTTGGTAGACAGCAACCACCCAGGGTGGTACTACCGTCCTGTGGTAGTAGGTTGGTAGACAGCAACCACCCAGGGTGGTAGTACTACCATCCTGTGGTAGTAGGTTGGTAGACAGCAACCACCCAGGGAAGTACTACCGTCCTGTGGTAGTAGGTTGGTAGACAGCAACCACCCAGGGAAGTACTACCGTCCTGTGGTAGTAGGTTGGTAGACAGCAACCACCCAGGGAAGTACTACCATCCTGTGGTAGTAGGTTGGTAGACAGCAACCACCCAGGGAAGTACTACCGTCCTGTGGTAGTAGGTTGGTAGACAGCAACCACCCAGGGAAGTACTACCGTCCTGCCAGATGACTGTGAAACAGAAACCTGTAACTGTTTTGCATGATGGTAGGATTGCTGGTTTCTTTTTCTGTCTCATAAACACGCTAGATAACAGGGATATCTTGCTACTGCAACTTACACTTTGGTCACACTTCACAGACACGCACATGCATATATATATACATACATCTAGGTTTTCCTCCTTTTTCTAAATAGCTCTTGTTCTTCTTTATTTCTTCTATTGTCCATGGGGAAGTGGAAAAAATCTTTCCTCCGTAGGCCATGCGTGTCGTATGAGGCGACTAAAATGCCGGGAGCAATGGGCTAGTAACCCCTTCTCCTGTAGACATTTACTAAAAAAGAGAAGAAGAAAAACTTTATAAAACTGGGATGCTTGAATGTGCGTGGATGTAGTGCGGATGACAAGAAACAGATGATTGCTGATGTTATGAATGAAAAGAAGTTGGATGTCCTGGCCCTAAGCGAAACAAAGCTGAAGGGGTTAGGGGAGTTTCGGTGGGGTTTAAATCTGGAGTATCTGAGAGAGTTAGAGCAAAGGAAGGGGTAGCAGTAATGTAGAAGGATCAGTTATGGAAGGAGAAAAGAGAATATGAATTTGTAAATTCAAGAATTATGTGGATTAAAGTAAAGGTTGGATGCGAAAAGTGGGTCATAATAAGCGTGTATGCACCTGGAGAAGAGAGGAATGTAGAGGAGAGAGAGAGATTTTGGGAGATGTTAAGTGAATATATAGGAGCCTTTGAACCAAGTGAGAGAGTAATTGTGGTAGGGGACCTGAATGCTAAAGTAGGAGAAACTTTTAGAGAGGGTGTGGTAGGTAAGTTTGGGGTGCCAGGTGTAAATGATAATGGGAGCCCTTTGATTGAACTTTGTATAGAAAGGGGTTTAGTTATAGGTAATACATATTTTAAGAAAAAGAGGATAAATAAGTATACAAGATATGATGTAGGGCGAAATGACAGTAGTTTGTTGGATTATGCATTGGTAGATAAATGACTGTTGAGTAGACTTCAGGATGTACATGTTTATAGAGGGGCCACAGATATATCAGATCACTTTCTAGTTGTAGCTACACTGAGAGTAAAAGGTAGATGGGATACAAGGAGAATAGAAGCATCAGGGAAGAGAGAGGTGAAGGTTTATAAACTAAAAGAGGAGGCAGTTAGGGTAATATATAAACAGCTATTGGAGGATAGATGGGCTAATGAGAGCATAGGCAATGGGGTCGAAGAGGTATGGGGTAGGTTTAAAAATGTAGTGTTAGAGTGTTCAGCAGAAGTTTGTGGTTACAGGAAAGTGGGTGTGGGAGGGAAGAGGAGCGATTGGTGGAATGATGATGTGAAGAGAGTAGTAAGGGAGAAAAAGTTAGCATATGAGAAGTTTTTACAAAGTAGAAGTGATGCAAGGAGGGAAGAGTATATGGAGAAAAAGAGAGAGGTTAAGAGAGTGGTGAAGCAATGTAAAAAGAGAGCAAATGAGAGAGTGGGTGAGATGTTATCAACAAATTTTGTTGAAAATAAGAAAAAGTTTTGGAGTGAGATTAACAAGTTAAGAAAGCCTAGAGAACAAATGGATTTGTCAGTTAAAAATAGGAGAGGAGAGTTATTAAATGGAGAGTTAGAGGTACTGGGAAGATGGAGGGAATATTTTGAGGAATTGTTAAATGTTGATGAAGATAGGGAAGCTGTGATTTCGTGTATAGGGCAAGGAGGAACAACATCTTGTAGGAGTGAGGAAAAGCCAGTTGTGAGTGTGGGGGAAGTTCGTGAGGCAGTAGGTAAAATGAAAGGGGGTAAGGCAGCCGGGATTGATGGGATAAAGATAGAAATGTTAAAAGCAGGTGGGGATATAGTTTTGGAGTGGTTGGTGCAATTATTTAATAAATGTATGGAAGAGGGTAAGGTACCTAGGGATTGGCAGAGAGCATGCATAGTTCCTTTGTATAAAGGCAACGGGGATAAAAGAGAGTGCAAAAATTATAGGGGGATAAGTCTGTTGAGTATACCTGGCAAAGTGTATGGTAGAGTTATTACTGAAAGAATTAAGAGTAAGACGGAGAATAGGATAGCAGATGAACAAGGAGGCTTTAGGAAAGGTAGGGGGTGTGTGGACCAGGTGTTTACAGTGAAACATATAAGTGAACAGTATTTAGATAAGGCTAAAGAGGTCTTTGTGGCATTTATGGATTTGGAAAAGGCGTATGACAGGGTGGATAGGGGGGCAATGTGGCAGATGTTGCAGGTGTATGGTGTAGGAGGTAGGTTACTGAAAGCAGTGAAGAGTTTTTACGAGGATAGTGAGGCTCAAGTTAGAGTATGTAGGAAAGAGGGAAATTATTTCCCAGTAAAAGTAGGCCTTAGTCAAAGATGTGTGATGTCACCGTGGTTGTTTAATATATTTATAGATGGGGTTGTAAGAGAAGTAAATGCGAGGGTCTTGGCAAGAGGCGTGGAGTTAAAAGATAAAGAATCACACATAAAGTGGGAGTTGTCACAGTTGCTCTTTGCTGATGACACTGTGCTCTTGGGAGATTCTGAAGAGAAGTTGCAGAGATTGGTGGATGAATTTGGTAGGGTGTGCAAAAGAAGAAAATTGAAAGTGAATACAGGAAAGAGTAAGGTTATGAGGATAACAAAAAGATTAGGTGATGAAAGATTGGATATCAGACTGGAGGGAGAGAGTATGGAGGAGGTGAATGTATTCAGATATTTGGGAGTGGACGTGTCAGCGGATGGGTCTATGAAAGATGAGGTGAATCATAGAATTGATGAGGGGAAAAGGGTGAGTGGTGCACTTAGGAGTCTGTGGAGACAAAGAATTTTGTCCTTGGAGGCAAAGAGGGGAATGTATGAGAGTATAGTTTTACCAACGCTCTTATATGGGTGTGAAGCATGGGTGATGAATGTTGCAGCGAGGAGAAGGCTGGAGGCAGTGGAGATGTCATGTCTGAGAGCAATGTGTGGTGTGAATATAATGCAGAGAATTCGTAGTTTGGAAGTTAGGAGGAGGTGCGGGATTACCAAAACTGTTGTCCAGAGGGCTGAGGAAGGGTTGTTGAGGTGGTTCGGACATGTGGAGAGAATGGAGCGAAACAGAATAACTTCAAGAGTGTATCAGTCTGTAGTGGAAGGAAGGCGGGGTAGGGGTCGACCTAGGAAAGGTTGGAGAGAGGGGGTAAAGGAGGTTTTGTGTGCGAGGGGCTTGGACTTCCAGCAGGCATGCGTGAGCGTGTTTGAAGGAGTGAATGGAGACAAATGGTTTTTAATACTTGACGTGCTGTTGGAGTGTGAGCAAAGTAACATTTATGAAGGGGTTCAGGGAAACCGGCAGGCCGGACTTGAGTCCTGGAGATGGGAAGTACAGTGCCTGCACTCTGAAGGAGGGGTGTTAATGTTGCAGTTTAAAAACTGTAGTGTAAAGCACCCTTCTGGCAAGACAGAGGGTGATGGACTGGTGGTGTGGGTGACGGATTAGTGGTGAGGGTGACGGACTGGTGGTGAGGGTGACGGACTGGTGGTGAGGGTGATGGACTGGTGGGGAGGGTGATGGTCTGGTGGTGAGGGTGATGGACTGGTGGGGAGGGTGATGGACTGGTGGTGAGGGTGATGGACTGGTGATGAGGGTGGTGGACTGGTGGGGAGAGTAATGTACTGGTGGTGAGGGTGATGGACTGGTGGTGTGGGTGGTGGACTGGTGGGGAGGGTGATGGACTGGTGGTGAGGGTGGTGGACTGGTGGGGAGGATGAAGGACTATGTTTCCAGAAGTCCATCTGTGTCCCCTCATATGAGCTCCCTTCCCCACTTCCCTTGCTGGTGATGATGTTGTGGTGAGGGGAAAAGGACCGGTGGTGAAGGTGATGGACTATTATGGAGGGTGATGGACTGGTGGTGAGGGGGAAGGACTGGTGGGAAGGGGGAAGGACTGGTGGTGAGGGTGATGCACTGGCGGTTAGGTAGATGGACTGGTGGTGAGGGTGATGGAGTGGTGGGGAGGGTGATGGGCCGGTGGGGAGGGTGATGGACTGGTGGTGAAGGTGGCGGACTGGTGGTGACTGTGATGGACTGGTGGTGAGGGTGATGGACTGGCGGGGAGGGTGATGGACTGGTGGTGAGGGTGATGGACTGCTGAGGAGGGTGATGGGCTAGTGGTGTGGGTGATGGACTGGTGGTGAGAGTGATGGACTGGTGGTGAGGGTGATGGACTAGTAGAGAGGGTGAAGGACTGTGTTTCCAGAAGTCCATCTGTGTCCCCTCAGATGAACTCCCTTCCACACTTCCCTTCCTGGTGATGGACTGGTTTTGAGGGTGATGGTCAGGTTTTGAGGGTGATGGACTCTTGCTGAGGGTGATGGACTGGTGGTGAGGGTGATGGACTGATAGTGAGAGTGATGGACTGGTGATGAGGGTGATGCTTGTGTGTGTGTGTGTGTGTGTGTGTGTGTGTGTGTATGTTTCCTTCCCCTAGTTACATGTCTCCAGAAGTCCATCTGCGGGCCCTCAGATGAACTCCCTTAAACACTTCCCTTGTTGGTGATGGACTGGTGGTGAGGTTGATGGGCTGGTGGTGAGGGTGATGGTCTGGTGGTGAGGGTGATGGACTGGTGGTGAGGGTGATGGTCTGGTGGTGAGGGTGACGGACTAGTGGTGTGGGTGAACTGGTGGTGAGGGTGATGGACTGGTGGTGAGGGTGATGGACTGGTGGTGAGGGTGATGGACTGGTGGTGAGGGTGATGGTCTGGTGGTGAGGGTGATGGACTAGTGGTGTGGGTGGACTGGTGGTGAGGGTGATGGACTGATGGTGATGGACTGGTGGTGAGGGTGATGGACTTGCTGGGAGGGTGATGGACTGGTGGTGAGGGTGACGGACTGGTGGTGAGGGTGACGGACTGGTGGTGAGGGTGATGGACTGGTGGGGAGGGTGATGGTCTGGTGGGGAGGGTGACGGACTAGTGGTGTGGGTGAACTGGTGGTGAGGGTGATGGACTGGTGGTGAGGGTGATGGACTGGTGGTGAGGGTGATGGTCTGGTGGTGAGGGTGATGGTCTGGTGGTGAGGGTGATGGACTAGTGGTGTGGGTGGACTGGTGGTGAGGGTGATGGACTGATGGTGATGGACTGGTGGTGAGGGTGATGGACTTGCTGGGAGGGTGATGGACTGGTGGTGAGGGTGACGGACTGGTGGTGAGGGTGATGGACTGGTGGGGAGGGTGATGGTCTGGTGGGGAGGGTGATGGTCTGGTGGTGAGGGTGATGGACTGTGTTTCTAGAAGTCCATCTGTGTCCCC
Source organism: Cherax quadricarinatus (assembly GCF_038502225.1). Classification (NCBI taxonomy): domain Eukaryota; kingdom Metazoa; phylum Arthropoda; class Malacostraca; order Decapoda; family Parastacidae; genus Cherax; species Cherax quadricarinatus. Next base: position 11,323,166 of record NC_091320.1, read on the forward strand.
TCAGATGAACTCCCTTCCACACTTCCCTTGCTGGTGATGGACTTGTGGTGAAGGTGATGGACTGGTGGTGAGGGTGATGGACTGGTGTTGAGGGTGATGGACTGGGGGTGAGGGTGATGGACTGGTGGGGAGGGTGATAGTCTTGTGGGGAGGGTGATGGT
>NC_091320.1:11323426-11368426 GCF_038502225.1 Cherax quadricarinatus
AAAACATCAAAAATGCAGTAAGCGGGTGTGTGGACTTGTCAGGGTCTAGTAACTCAGAGATAACTCTGAGCCTAGCAGTGTTCGCAAGCTTTCAATGCAAATTTAACATATACATAAATATATAGTCCTATGCAGATAGCGTACTTTAATTTTTTTATATCCTATTTTATATAGCGCAGAACTCAAACATGTGAGCAGGTTAACAGTGCTTCCAGGTACACTGGAAGCACTGAAGACGAGCAGGTTAACAGTGCTTCCAGGTACACTGGAAGCACTGAAGACGAGCAGGTTAACAGTGCTTCCAGGTACACTGGAAGCACTGAAGACGAGCAGGTTAACAGTGCTTCCAGGTACACTGGAAGCACTGAAGACGGAAAACATGTTTTTCTTTGGTCTAGTTTTTCCTAATATCACACTGATACTACTGCTGCTGCTACAGTCTTAGTATGACAAGGATACTACTACTGCTGCTACAGTCTTATTATTATTGAGATACTACTACTGCTGCTGCTGCTACAGTTGTATTATCACAGTGATACTGTTTTTTCCAGTATTAAGTATTTTTGTTTATTTCTAATAGTTAATTTACTGTATTGAGTCAGTAAACTTCAGTGATTTTCAGTTTTTCTCCTAAGTTTTGAGCTGGGAATCCTTCCCTTGACAATTCTTTAGAAATTTTTATAAATCACATGTGATTCCACCTCTTTTGTGCTACCAACCAAAGTTGACTTACTCAATGTTTTCATTGCTTCTACATAACCCATATCTTTCAGGATTTTATAGCCATTTCTTCTTTACGATAAGAGAGACGCCTAGCCACTATCCTACAACCAGATAAACATCTCTAGCCACCATCTTGTAACAAGACACACACTACTAGCTACCATCTTGCAACAAGACACGCACTACTAGCTAGCATCTTGCAAGAAGACAGCCACTACTAGCTACCATCTTGCAAAAAGACAGACACTACTAGTTACCGTCTTGCTGTGCGGATGATTACCTGCTCCTGTGCCAAACAGCACACCCCACCACTTTTCAAAAGCCTGTGCCTAATAAATATACGAGACACGCTCATATTATTGTGCCTACTACATGTACAAAACATTAAACTCCAATATAAACCCTCCATTTAACTTCTCCTTAATAGTTACAGCAGAACGTACAGTAACATTACAAGGCACAAGGCACTCTTCGAGACCATTCGAGATAATTACGTTTCAATGACCAGCATTAATCCGCCATTATGCTGACATTCCATTTTCCCTGGTATAGAGTTTTCATGGTGCAAATATCCTGATGGAACCGCTCTCCTTGTTCCTCACTCTAGTCCCCACAATTGTTGAAAAAATAGTCAAGATGTCAGTGCAAAAAGTGCATCTTCACATTCATTCTAGACCCAAGTTGTAGATCATTTTTTTTCATATTCGGGGGAGCGCCTGTTTCCCAGGAAGTTGTGGACAATCTGCTAGAATGAAAACCAGGCATTAACCTCGACACCTGCTAATGCTTCATCAAAATGCTTGTCCTTCATCAATTCCTGAATCTGAGGGTCAACAAAGATTCCTGCCTTTAGTTTGCCTTCACTTACAAGAGGAAACTTTGACTCCAGGTACTTGAAAGCAGTTCCATTCTTGTTCAAGGCCTTCACAAAATTTTTCATAAGTTCTAATTTAATGTGGAGTGGCGGCAGCAGAATTTTCTTGGGGTTAACTAGTGGCACAGTTTTCACGTTGTGATTTCCAGGTAAGAAGCTGGTTCTTGGTGGCCAGTCTTTTTGTTCATAGTGCTGGCTGTCTGCCCTACTATCTCAAACACACAGAAACAAAGATATTTGGTGTATCCGCTTTGAAAAAATGATGGGAGAGCAATAACTTTTAAATCACCACAAATGAGAAAATTGTGATTCTGGTACTTGATTGCAGATATCAACGTCTTCATATTTGCGAAAGTTTCTGACATTTGGACACTATGGCCAAATGGCACAGATGCAGCTGTGTTGCCATTATAGAGAAGTACAGCCTTTAAACTTCTTTTAGAAGAATCAGTGTAGAGTCTCCATTCATCTGCTTTGTATGACATCTCCATGTGTTCAATAAGGCCAGAAATATCTGAACAGAAAACTAAAGATTTCCCTTTGTCAAAGAACTGAGTGAATTCCGCTTCACGATGACGGTACCAAGCTAATATTGTTCCAGGAGCTAGAAACCTGTGTTCCTTCAGTCTAGAGCCAAGTAACTGTGCACTTTCTTTTGGAAGGTTAGGGTCTCTCTCCAAGTCATTTGAGCACAACTTGGGGGAATGGTTTGAGATCGACATTTGTTGGTGGTTCATAGTCTACTTCCAACTCCTTAGAATCACTGGTATCAGACTCTGATGAAATTTGCCATGTCTCAGGTGGCACAGGTACAGGAATATCTTCAGAGTGTGGAACAGACCTTATTGCTGAAGGAATATTTGGGTATATTATGCGATCTTTAGTCTGTTGAATCCAGCTGCTTTAGTCACACAAAAGTAGCAGTCATCATGGTGGTTCATCTGCTCCCACCATACCATTGGTGCACCAAGTTTTCCAACTAACCACATTTGGAGCTTACTGATACAACTCTTGCAAGCTCAGTGTGGTGCAAATGGTTTGTCCTGGTCTCCAAGTTTGCAGCCAAAATAAGCAAAGTAGCGGCGCTTCATTAAAGGAGTAATGTTGCTCCGGGAATCTGAAGGGTTGAATTGCCGGCAGACATAGAAAAATATGTCTAGTGAATTTATGCAGTCTCTAGACATATTAATAATCTGAAAATAAAGAAAAATATATTAGACTTAACATTTAAGTCAATATAAGGTAAGCATTTTAATTGGTAATATACCACTTTCTCATTTACTTACGTTATACGAAAAGAGAAAAGTAACGTTTCCGTATAACTTGACAACCTGATGTGATAGAGACGAATAATAAACACAGTGAATCACTATTTTCCATATATATACCGAAGAAGATACAATAGAGTCAATAAAAAATCATGCAGATCAGTATGTAACTGAATTTGTTTATATTATAATTCCTACTCTAAGATTGTTTTCATATCTTAGTGACTATATTGTGTGTGCAATTAGTGTATATTTCAATTATGTTATTGCTCAAGGCCCTTAACTATCTTTTGCTAACTAGTACCAACTACCTCATATATTTTTTTTTCTACTTTTTTTATTCTTTTGCTACCTTAACTTGTATATTTTATCTTGTCAATTTAAATCTAGTTATACTCTAATTCTTGTAAACAACTTATATAACACCTTAGTGCAATTACAATTGAGAGTCTTGTGCCTTTTTTATATTATTAGATTAAACTCAGTTGTACTATAGTCAATACCAAATTCATTATATTAGACCATATTGCAATTACTAGTGAGAGACTGGTGCTATTTTTAATTTGTATTGTTATATTATTAGATTAAATCTAGTTGTACTAAAGCTCATTCTAGCTCAAAACATAGACTCCACAAAAGTCATTATATTAGACCTTAGTGCAATTATTTGATTACCACTTTATTGTTCACCACAACTTATATTAGTCCCTTTTATATTATAATTTTATATTATAATTCTAACTTTAAAGAATTACCTTTAAAGTACTACCTACTATCATATTCCCAAGCTCCATTATTTGATCATCACTTTATTTGTTCACCACAAATTATTTTAGTCCCTTTTATATTGTCTCCTTTATTTTAGCTTTAAAAAACTACCTTAGCTCATTATTTTTACATTTGTTAAATAATTCAGGTGCTATTTTTTTAGCTTTAGAATATTTACTTTGTTTTATACTTAATTCTAACTATAGATTCACTACAAATCTTATGATTACAAGCACTGATCCTGATACCAACCTCTTATTTAATGACTTAAATGATTCAAACAGTTACTGTAATTACTACACAGCAGAACAATCAAAGGCACTTCTCAGAGCCAACAACAACATAACTATCTTTAACTACAATATCAGATCTTTAAGCAAGCATTACGATGACCTCCTAGCATTACTAAATTCCTTGCATGCCAATATGTCCATCATTACACTAACTGAAACCTGGCTAAAGCCTGATACTACAGATGTCTATGCCATTCCTGGTTACACAGCCATACACAACTGTAGGCCAGACCAACAAGGGGGTGGCACAGCTATATACTACTCAGACCAACTAGAATGTATCACTAATACTTGCACAAGGGATGAACATGGGGAATATATAATAGCTAAATTCAAATCCAAATACCTACAAAAACCTCTCACAGTGATAAACATCTACAGAGTTCCACAGTCAAAAATTAGCCAATTTAGTCAAAACCTAGGAAGTATGATAACTGATGCACGCATGAAAAAAGATCACTTACTACTCTCAGGTGACTTCAATATAAATCTCCTGCAAGACCAGGACCCACACGTTTCTGAATTCACAAACACAATGAGTAACTGCATGTTGCTACCAACAGTAACAAAACCTACAAGAGTTACGGAGACTAGTGTTTCCCTACTTGACCACATCTGGACCAACACCATATCCCCTTTAAAATCAGGCATAATTACAGATAATACCACAGACCACTACCCTACTTTCCTCATAACAACTCTTGGTAAAATACCCCAAGACACTACTAAAGTCACCTTCAGACTTCACAATGAGGCAGTAATTAATAACTTCACAACAGCAGTAACAAACATTGACTGGCACACTGAGCTAGAAATCTATACAGATATTGACGAATGTTTTAATAATTTTCTAAAAAAGACCCAATACCTCTATAACAAGCACTGCCCTAAAAAACTAAACAGATGACAGCTAAGAGACTGAACAGTCCCTGGCTAACACCCAGCATTCTCAAATCCATAAATACAAAACACCGATATGAAAAACAGTACAGAATGGGTCACATAACCAGAGACCAAACAAAACGTTACTCGTCAATCCTAACCAGCCTGATAAGAAGGGCAAAAAAACTGTATTATGAGAACAGATTATCCAACTTACGAGGTGATATAAAAAAGACCTGGAAGACCCTATCAGAAATTCTGGGAACAAAAAAGATATCACGAAATAGCGAAATAAAATTAGCAAAATCAGATGAACCCCAACTCCCACCAACAGAAACAGCAAACAGACTCAATGATTTCTTCTCCACTATAGGACAAAACCTTGCCAATAAAATCCCAAGCTCAGATACCCCACCAAATGACTACCTTACTGGCAACTACCCGAACACACTGTTCCTAGCTCCGACTAACCCATACGAAGTCTCCCTTATTATCAACGCACTAAAAAACAAGGCAGGAGATTTAAATACCTTACCACCCTTTATATACAAAAAAGTGTCACAAGTACTATCACCAATCATTGCAACACTCTTTAACAAATCCGTAGAATCCTCCACTTTCCCTACAGCTCTCAAAATAGCAAGGGTCACCCCGATCCATAAAGGAGGAGACCAGAGTTGAATAACTATAGGCCAATATCCAATTTACACCCTCTCTCAAAAATCTTCGAAAAATTAATTCATAAACGAATCTACTCCTACCTTATCTCCCAAAACATACTCAACCCCTGCCAATTTGGATTCAGGCCTAATAAAAATACTAATGATGCTATTATACACATGCTAGAACATATATACACTGCAATAGAGAAAAAAGAAGTCCCACTGGGGATCTTCATCGACTTACGTAAAGCTTTTGATACAGTTGACCATGACTTGCTCCACGTAAAATTGTCACACTATGGTATTAGAGGGCACTCCCTCAACTACCTCAAGTCTTACCTCAGCAACAGAAGCCAATATGTGTACGCAAATGGGGCAAGCTCTTCCGCTCAACCAATTACAGTTGGTGTCCCACAGGGAAGTGTCCTTGGCCCTCTTCTCTTTCTCCTATACATAAATGACCTACCAAATGCTTCGCAATTACTCAAACCCACACTTTTTGCAGATGACACTACATACGTCTTCTCTCACCCGAGCCCAGTCACGCTAGCCAATACTGTAAACACCGAATTACAGAAAATATCTACCTGGATGAGGACTAACAAACTTACGCTAAACATTGACAAAACCTACTTCATGCAGTTTGGTAACAGAGCTACAGATGTACCTCTTAACATAACGATAAACAGATCACCTATCACAAAGCTAACAGAGGGAAAATTCTTAGGAATCCACCTTGATAATAGACTCAAATTTCATACACATATACAACAAGTTTCTAAGAAAATTTCCAAGACTGTAGGCATACTATCGAAGATACGGCACTATGTTCCACAGTCAGCCCTCCTGGCCCTTTATCACTCTCTTATTTACCCCTATCTCACCTATGGAATTTGTGCATGGGGCTCAACAACAACTAACCATCTCAGACCACTAATTACCCAACAAAAGGCTGCAGTTAGAATGATAACAAATTCTCACTACAGGCAGCACACTCCACCAATATTCAAAACACTCAACCTACTCACCATACAAAACATCCATACTTATTACTGCACCTATTACATACATAGAACACTTAACTCTGATATTAACCCTCCCCTCAAACATCTCCTTGCCAACCTCAACAGAACACATGACCATAACACAAGGCACAGATCACTCTTTGATGTTCTTCGTGTCCATCTCACGCTATGCAAAAACTCAATGCACATAAAAGGCCGTAAAATCTGGAATTCATTACCTGTAAATATAAAAGAAACACTACCTGTTTATAAATTCAAGTCTCTTCTCAAAGATCACTTACTCACCCAAAACCAAATAAATACTGAATAACTCAACCTTATAAATTGTATATCCTATATGTTACTCACAATTATATCACACAAATGTTAAACCTAGGACCCAATCTAACTTTATTATTTTTTTAAATACACTACCTAACAGAATACTCCATTCTACTGAATGTACAACAATGCATGCAACCATAGGACCTGTCTTTGTAATACTCATTTGTGCTTTATAGTTATCTGTTTACAATAATGTTTTATCACTGATGTCATCATTGCTTAGTTAATCTTAAGTTAATTTTAAGCCAGCCCGTAATGCTATGCATATAAGTGGCTTTGGCATGCTGCTCTTACCTGTATTTTTTTGTACCTCTGTATGTATGCTAAAATTACTAAATTACTAAATACCTGAGTAAACTTACTTATAGAAACCCATCCATAACGATGGAATATGACATAGAAAACGTACAGGACGATGTAGTATGACGGGGAAACTTGTCCAGAACGGCGGAATGTGACAAGGAAACCTTGCAGAATAAGGCAATAAGACAAGGAGACATGTCCAGCCCAATGGAACATGAGAGAGAATTTCGTCGGGAACAATGGAATATGATAGGGAACTCCCTCTAGAACGACTGAATATGACATGGAAACCAGTCCAAAACCATGGAATATGAGAAAGAAATTCGTACAGAAAAATGGAATATGAGAAGGAAACCAGTCCGGAACAAGGGAATATGACAGGGAAACCCGTCCTGATAGATGGAATGTGACATTGAAATCCGTCCAGAACGATGGAATATGACAGGGAAACCCGTCCTGAATAAGGGAATATGACAGGGAGACTCGTCGAGAACAATGGAATATGACAGAGAAACCAGTCCGGAACGATGGAATATGACAGGGAAGCTCTTCTAAATTGATGGAAATATTACGAGAGCTATCCAGGACGATTGGAATATGAGACTGAAATCCATCCAGGAAAATTGAATATGACAGAGAAACCAACAGATATTTATAAACAATAACCATATTTATGTATTTTTTACCTTCTATATTAATTTTAATGTAGGTTCTTTTGTGCCAAGTGTTGCTCAGTTTTTGATATATTTACTTAACACAGGTTTTATTTGACGTTATTTTCGTGACGAATATATGTTGTTTACACACTTTGTACAACACTAAATGTTCTTTGTTATTGTCTGGCAGGTGTTGATGTAGAGAAAAGTTTGCCAAGTTACACCAGATATTTTCCTTGTTGATTCACTCACAAACTGTTTTAAAAACAGTGTAGAGTTAACCCAGGAAGTCGCCAGACTCAAGATTAGAAGTGAAACATTTGAAACTATTTAAGCGAAATTTAAATATCATGTTAGGGTTACATTTATGTCACAAAGTTTCTGTTAGTTACTTTCAATATTTTGAAATTACAATCATGAGAACATAAGGAAGAAAGAACACTGCAGCAGGCCTACTGGCCCATGCGAGGCAGGTCCAAGTCTCCTACCGGCTTAAACCAATGATCCAACCTAGTCATATCCACTTAAGGAAGGAGCACGGCATCAGACCTATTAGCACAAGCTAGTCAGGTCCAACTCACACTCACTCATGTATTTATCTGACCTATTTTAAAACTACACAACGTTTTAGCTTCTATGACAGTACTCGGAAGTTTGTTCCACTCATCCACAACTTTGTTACCAAACCAGTGCTTTCCTATATCCTTCCTGAATCTGAATTTTTCTAACTTAAAACTATTGCTGCGAGTCCTGTATATGTTAGATAGTTTTAGCACGCTATTTACATCCCCTTTATTAATTTATGTTTTCCATTTATACACAATCATATCCCGCCCGAATTCTACGCCTTTCTAGAGAGTGCAGATTCAGGGTCCTCAGTCTATCCTCATAGGGAAGATTTCTGATACATGGGATCAACTTTGTCATCCTCCTTTGTACGTTTTCCAGTGCATTTATATCCATTCTGTAATACGGTGACCAGAACTGAGCAGCATAATGTAAATGAGGCCTAACCAAGGATATATAGAGTTGAACAACCTGAGGGCTCCTATTATCACTGGTCAACAATTTTTGAAAATTTGTGTACTTCTTAAATGAAAAATGCTTTTTGGCTATAGGTTTAAAGATACGAGACATGCAATATTTGATTATTTTATTATAACGTACAATATGTGTCCGTATGTTTTTAAACTCTAATCTGTACCTACTCTCTGCCTTTTTGCTTGACGCTTATAGTGGGCTGAGGAATCATCTCTTGCCAATGTTCAGCAATAGTCTGCAAGCATTCTTGTGCCCCATTTGCCCTGGTACCATTTTTCCATGGTTGAAATATCTTAGTGAAACCTTTTACTATGTTCATCACTAACTGTCTCACAGTTCGCCAAAAAAAAGTCTAAAGGCGCGTCCAAAAAAGTGGATTTTAAGTGACATGTTACATCCCATGTTCTTGTAAGGCTTGATGAGGTTTTTCACCAATTTTTCATGGTTGCCTTCCCTTCTGTTTCTGAGAAATCCCTTCGAAACTAATTTGAATGTCTCCCAAGCAGCTTTCTCCTCCCCATGAAGGTCTGATTCCAAGTCACCATCTTTAAGAAGTTCTCGAATCTGAGGACCATTGAAGACTCCCCTTTTATCTTAGCGTCTCTCAGTGAGGGGAATTTCGATGTTAAATACTTGAATTCTGGACCGGATTTGTCCATAGCTTTTACAAAGTTTTTATGAGCTCCAGTTTGTTTGGTTCAATGAGAAGTGGATGTTGAGTATTTCTCATCTCAGACTCCAATGATTGACGAGGTGGCCAGTCTCTCTTGATGTAGTGGGAACCTCTTGCACGGCTGTCCCATTCACATAGAACATAAGAACATAAGAAAGAAGGAACACTGCAAGAGGTCTACAGACCCATGAGGAGCAGGTCCATGTCCCTTCCCCCATCCCTTCCCAGATTAGCCCAATGACCCACCCAGTCTGGTCACCTCAACTCAAAGAAGGAGCACGGCACCAGACCCAGCAGCACAAGCTAGTCAGGTCCAACTCACACCCACTCATGTATTTATCTAACCTATTTTTAAAACTACATAACGTTTTAGCCTCAATAACTGGTTTCATGTATTGTGATTACGTCAATGTGTGATATGCATGTAAACTTTATACTTTAAATAAAAAAAAAACTGTACTCGGGAGTTTGTTCCACTCATCCACTGGTGTATCCGCTCTGCAAGCCCATCACAAGAGCGAATCACCTACCTTTCATCCCAAATATAAACTTGCACAGCACAGCCACCTTCTATGACTACTGGAACAACAATGAAATGCCTTGAGACTGTGAGTGTGGTGAGAACACACTGCCGCAAGCCTGTTGGAACCTGTTGTGACACGTAGGTGTATATTGAAATGGAACAGAACTTCTCCAGGCTGAGGGACTGACAACCTCAAATCTACGACTACAAGGGTGATGGACTGATTACATTGTCTTCACATCCCTACTGCTCCTGCCTACTTTCTGTACTCGACTGAAGAAGCCTACTGTGTAGGCGAAACGTTTCGGAATAAAGTTGTCTAAATGTTGCCTATGTCTCTTATCTACCAGAACAGTTAATAGAACTTCAGAAGCCGGTGATAGATTTATTAACTGAGAAAATAATTTTGAGACAAACTTATCATAGTTTGCAAAGTTTAGATTTTTTAGGCGAGTGATTAGTTATGTCTTGTTACATGTGCAGGGAACATATAGTCTATATATACTGTTATTATTATTATTATTATTATTGACAAGCCTGAGATCAGACTTCATTGTCAAGCAGGCTGTTGGTGCTTGTGAAATACAGGCCAACAAAGCTATGAGAGAATTGTTGATCTAACACTTTCATTAGGTAAGTAGACCATCATCTCGCTGTTATCTGTTGCATAATAAAACACTAAACCCGCAGGAATGGTACATCATATAGTTTGATCCGGGAAAGTGGAAGGTAACACTTATTTCTTGGAGCTTACATTCCACTGAACAATATGAACAAACATCAGACTTACACACACATACAAATCCTCATATGATCATTCTTGCAAAGTGGGGCACTGTAGTAGGCCTACCTGCTGTTCCATCAACTAGGACTAACTGTTCTTCCATCCCTGCGTGCAACATGCGTCTCTACCTTCACATGACGCACTGCAATCCTCTAGGTAAACCATATCTCAACATGACTTTGAACTGCTAAATTTAAACTGGTTTCTATTGAAAGTGGCCTGAGCACCACTTTACCAGCGAAAGTAGCCTGAGGACCACTTTACCTATGAAAATGGTCTGAGGACCGCCTTACCAGTGAAAGTCGCATGAGGACCACTTTACCAGTGAAAGTGGCCTAAGGATCACTTTACCAATGAAAGTGGCCTGAGGACCGAGTTACCAGTTAAAATGGCCTGAGGACCACTTTACCAGTGTAAGTGGACTGAGGATCACTATACCAATGAAAGTGGCCTGAGGACCACCTTTACCAGTGAAAGTGGCCTGAGGACCACCTTTACCAATAAAAGTGGCCTGAGGACCACCTTTACCAGTGAAAGTGGCCTGAGGACCACCTTTACCAGTGAAAGTGGCCTGAGGACCACCTTTACCAATAAAAGTGGCCTGAGGACCACTTTACCCTTGAAAGTGGCCTGAGGACAGCTTTGCCAGTGATAGTGACCTGAGGATCACTTTGCCAGTGAAAGTGGCATGAGGATCACTTTACCAGTGAAAGTGGCCTGAGGATCACTTTGCCAGTGAAAGTGGCCTGAGGATCACTTTACCAGTGAAAGTGGCATGAGGATCACTTTGCCAGTGAAAGTGGCATGACGATCACTTTACCAGTGAAAGTGGCCTGATTACCACTTTACCTGTGAAAGTGGCCTGAGGACCACTTTTTTATTTATTTATTTATTTATTAATTTGAACATGATACAGTGAAGTACAAAAGAATACAGTTAAATGCAGCATGCCAAAGCCACTTGAATGCATAGCATTACAGGCAGGCTTAAAATTAACTTAAGATTAACTAAGCAATGATGTATTCAGTGGTAAAACATTATTGTAAACAGATAACAATTTAGTACAAATGAGTATTACAAAAACAGGTCGTATGGTTGCTTGCATTGCTCTACAATCAGTATTTATTTATTTATTTATTTATTTAATTTGAACATGATACAGAGAAGTACAAGGAATACAATTTTTAAAGTGGAACATGCCAAAGCTCCTTGTATGCAGAGCATTATGGGCAGGCTTAAAATTAACTTAAGATTAACTAAACAATGATATATTCAGTGGTACAAAAATTATTGTAAAACAGATAACAATTTAGTACAAATGAGTATTACAAAGACAGGTCATATGGTCATTTACTGTGCTGAAAGGTTTCCTTTTCAAATTTCATTCTTCTGGCGGGTTTCCCCTTCATATTTCATTGATCTGGACGGGTTTTCTTCTCACGTTTCATTGTTTTGGACGGGTTTTCCTGTCATATATCATTGATCTTGACGGGATTCCCAGTCATATTTCATTTTTCTGGATGCTTTTTCCTGTCATATTTCATTGTCCTGGAGTGGTTTCCTTCTCATATTTCATTGTTCTGGACTGGTTTTCTTCTCATATTTCATTGTTCTGGACTGGTTTTCTTCTCATATTTCATTGTTCTGGAAGGGTTTCCCTGTCATATTTCATTGTTCTTGACTAATTTCTCTCTCATATTTCATTGTTACGGACGGGTTTCCCTGTCATATTTAATTGTTATTGACGGATTTCCCTGTCATATTTCATTTTTCTGGACTGGTTTCCTTCTCATATTTCATTGTTCTGGAAGGGTTTCCCTGTCATATTTCATTGTTCTGGACGGGTTTCCCTGTCATATTTCATTGTTCCTGAAGGGTTTCCTTCTCATATTTCATTGTTCAGGACGGGTTTCCTTCTCATATTTCTTTGTTCTGGACGGATTTTGCTGTCATATTTCATTTTTCTGGAAGGGTTTCCTTATCATATTTCATTGTTTTGGACGGGCTTCCCTGTCATATTTCATTGTTCTGGACGGGTTTCCGTCTCATATTTCATTGTTCTGGACGGGTTTCCCTATCATATTTCATTGTTCTGGACGCGTTTCCCTCTCATATTTCATTGTTCTGTAAGGGTTTCCGTCTCATATTTCATTGTTCTGCACGGATTTCCTTCTCATATTTCATTGTTGTGGACGGGTTTTCCTGTCATATTTCATTGTTCTAGACTGGTTTCCTTTTCATATTTCATTGTTCTAGACTGGTTTCCTTCTCATATTTCATTGTTCTAGACGGGTTTCCTTATCATATTTCATTGTTTTGGACGGGCTTCCCTGTCATATTTCATTGTTATGGACGGGTTTCCCTCTCATATTTCATTGTTCCTCTCGGGTTTCCTTCTCATATTTCATTGTTCTGGACGGGTTTCCTTGTCATATTTCTTTGTTTTGGACGGGTTTCCTTCTCAAATTAATTTGTTATGGGCGGGCTTTCCTGTCATATTTCGTTGTTCAGGACGGGTTTCCATGTCATATTTCTTTGTTCTGGACGGGTTTCCTTCTCATATTTCATTGTTCTGGACGGGTTTCCTTGTCATATTTCTTTGTTCCTGACGGGTTTCCTTTTCATATTTCATTGTTCTTGACGGCTTTCCTTCTCATATTTTTTTGTTCTGGGCGGGTTTCCCTGTCATATTTCATTTTTCTGGAAGGGTTTCCTTTTCATATTTCATTGTTTTGGACGGGCTTCCCTGTCATATTTCACTGTTATGGACGGGTTTCCTTTTCATATTTCATTGTTCTAGACGGGTTTCCTTATCATATTTCATTGTTTTGGACGGGCTTCCCTGTCATATTTCATTGTTATGGACGGGTTTCCTTCTCATATTTCTTTGTTCTGGACGGGTTTCCCTGTCATATTTCAATGTTCTTTAAGGGTTTCCGTCTCATATTTCATTGTTTTGGACTGGTTTCCCCTGTCATATTTCATTGTTCTGCACGGATTTCCTTCTCATATTTCATTGTTCTGAACGGGTTTCCCTCTCATATTTCATTGTTCTTGACGGGTTTCCTTCTCATATTTCATTGTTCTGGACTGGTTTCCTTGTCATATTTCATTGTTCTTGACGGGTTTCCTTCTCATATTTCATTGTTCTTGACGGGTTTCCTTTTCATATTTCATTGTTCTAGACGGGTTTGCTTCTCATATTTTTTTGTTCTAGGCGGGTTTTCCTGTCATATTTCATTTTTCTGGAAGGGTTTCCTTTTCATATTTCATTGTTTTGGACGGGCTTCCCTGTCATATATCATTGTTCAGGACGGGTTTCCTTCTCATATTTCGATGTTCCGGACTGATTTCCCTGTCATATTTCATTGTTCTGGACGCGTTTCCCTGCCATATTTCACTGTTCTGCACTGGTTTCCCTGTCATATTTCATTTAACTGGACGGATTTCCCTCTCATATTTCATTGTTCTGGATGCGTTTCTCTGTTATATTACATTGTTCTTTACGGGTTTCCATGTCACATTTCATTGTTCTGGACTGGTTTCTTTCTCATATTTCATTGTTCTGGACGGGTTTCCCTGTCATATTGCATTGTTCTGGACGAGTTTCTTTCTCATATTTAATTGTTTTCCACGGGTTTCCTTCTAATATTTCATTGTACTGGATGGGTTTCCTTTTCATATTTCATTTTTCTAGACGGGTTTTCTTCTCATATTTCATTGTTCTGGACGGATTTCCCTGTCATATTTCATTGTTCTGGACGGATTTCCCTGTCATATTTCATTTTTCTTGACTTGTTTCTTTCTCATATTTCATTGTTCTGGACGGGTTTCCCTTTCATATTTCATTGTTCTGGACGGGTTTCCTGTCATATTTCATTGTTCTGGACGGGTTTCCGTCTCATATTTCATTGTTCTGGACGGGTTTCCTTCTCATATTTCATTGTTCTGGACGGGTTTCTTTTTCACATTTCATTGTTCTGTACGGGATTCCCTGTCATATTTCCTTGTTCTGGACGGGTTTGCTTCTCATATTTCATTGTTCTGGACGGGTTTCCTTCTCATATTTCATTGTTCTGGACGGGTTGCCCTGTCATATTTCATTGTTCTGGACGGGTTTCCTTCTCATATTTCATTGTTCTGGACGGGTTTTTCTGCCGTGTTTCATTGTAATGGACGGGTTTTCTTTCCATATGTCATTTTCCTGGGCGGGTGTCCTTGTCATATTTCATTGTTCTGGAGGGTTTCCTTCATATATTTCATTGTTTTGGACGTGTTTCCCTCTCGCATTTCATTGTTCAGGACGGGTTTTCTTTTAATATTTCATTGTTCTGGGCTGTTTTCATTTTCATATTTCATTGTACTGGACGTGTTTCCCTGTCATATTTCAATGTTCTGAGCGAATTTCCTTGTCGTATTTCTTTGCTCTGGACGGGTTTCTTTCTCCTATTTCATTGTTTTGGACGGTTTTCCCTGTCATATTTCATTGTTCTGGACGAGTTTTCTTCACATATTTCATTGTTCTGTAGAGGTTTTCTGTCATATTTCATTGTTCTGGAGGGGTTTCCTTCTCATATTTCATTGTTTTGGACGGTTTTCCCTGTCATATTTCATTGTTCTGGACGGGATTCCATGTCATATTTCATTGTTCGGGACGGGTTTCTTTCCCATACTTCATTGTTCTGGACGGGTTTCACTCTCACATTTCATTGTTCTGGACTGGTTTCTTTCTTATATTTCATTGTTCTTGACGGGTTTCCTTGTCATATTTCATTGTTCTGGACGGGTTTCGCTGTCATATTTAATTGTACTGGAAGGGTTTCCTTCTCATATTTCATCGTTCTGGACGGGTTGCCTTCTCTTATTTCACTGTTCATGACTGGTTTATTGCTCGTTTTTCATTGTTCTGGACTGATTTTCCTTCTCATGTTTCAGTGTTCTGTACGGGTTTTCCTGTCGTATTTCATTGTTCTCGACGGGTTTACCTGTCATATTTCATTGTTCTGGACTGGTTTCCTTCTCATATTTCATTGTTCTGTACGGGTTTTCCTGTCGTATTTCATTGTTCTCGACGGGTTTTCTGAGCATATTTCATAGTTTTGGACGGGTTTCCTTGTCACATTTCTTTGTTCTGGACTGCATTCCTTTTCATATTTTATTGTTTTGGACTGTTTTCTTCTCATATTTCATTGTTCTGGACGGGTTTCCCTGTCATATTTCTTTGTTCCTGACGGGTTTCCTTCTCATATTTCATTGTTCTGGACGGGTTTCCCTGTCATATTTCATTGTTCTGGACGGGTTTCCCTGTCATATTTCATTGTTCTGGACGGGTTTCCCTTGTCATATTTCATTGTTCTGGACGGGTTTCCCTGTCATATTTCATTGTTCTGTACCGGTTTCCTTGTCATTTTTCATTGTTCTGGACAGGTTTCTATCTCATATTTTATTGTCCTGGACAGTTTTCCTCCTTATGTTTCATTGTTCTGGACGGGTTTCCTTTTCATATTTCATTGTTCTGGACGGGTTTCCCTCTCGTATTTCATTGTTCTGGACGGGTTTCCTGCTTATATTCCATTGTTCTGGACGGGTTTCTCTGTCATATTTCATTTTTCTGGACGGGTTTCCTTCAAATATTTCATTGTTTTGGACGGGTTTCCCTGTCATATTTCATTGTTCTGGACGGGTTTCCTTCTCATATTTCATTGTTCTGGACGGGTTCCCTGTCATATTTCATTGTTCTGGACGGGTTTCCTTCTCATATTTCATTTTTCTGGACGGGTTTCCTTCAAATATTTCATTGTTTTGGACGGGTTTCCCTGTCATATTTCATTGTTCTGGACGCGTTTCAATGTCATATTTCATTGTTTTGGTCGGGTTTCCCTGTCATATTTCAATGTTTTGGACGTGTTTCCTTCTCATATTTCATTGTTCTGGACGGGTTTCCCTGTCATATTTCATTGTTCTGGAGGGGTTTCCTTCTCATATTTCATTGTTCTGGACGGGTTTCCCTGTCATATTTCATTGTTCTGGACGGGTTTCCTTCTCATATTTCATTGTTCTGGACGGGTTTCCTCCTCATATTTCATTGTTATGGACGGGTTTCCCTCTCATATTTCATTGTTCTGGACGGGTTTCCCTGTCATATTTCATTGTTCTGGACGGGTTTCCTTCTCATATTTCATTGTTCTGGACGGGTTTCCCTCTCATATTTCATTGTTCCGGACGGGTTTCCTTCGCGTATTTCATTGCTCTGGACTGGTTTCCTCCTCATATTTCATTGTTATGGACGGGTTTACCTGTCATATTTCACTGTTTGGACGGGTTTTCCTCTCATATTTCATTGTTCTGGACGGATTTTCCTGTCATATTTCATTGTTCTGGACGGGTTTCCTTCTCATATTTCATTGTTCTGGACGGGTTTCCCTGTCATATTTCATTGTTCTGGACGGGTTTCCTTCTCATATTTCATTGTTCTGGACGGGTTTCCTTCTCATATTTCATTGTTCTGGACGGGTTTCCTTCTCATATTTCATTGTTCTGGACGGGTTTCCTTCTCATATTTCATTGTTCTGGACGGGTTTCCTTCTCATATTTCATTGTTCTGGACGGGTTTCCCTGTCATATTTCATTGTTCTGGACGGGTTTCCTTCTCATATTTCATTGTTCTGGACGGGTTTCCTTCTCATATTTCATTGTTCTGGACGGGTTTCCCTGTCATATTTCATTGTTCTGGACGGGTTTCCCTGTCATATTTCATTGTTCTGGACGGGTTTCCCTGTCATATTTCATTGTTCTGGACGGGTTTCCCTGTCATATTTCATTGTTCTGGACGGGTTTCCCTGTCATATTTCATTGTTCTGGACGGTTTCCTGTCATATTTCATTGTTCTGGACGGGTTTCCTTGTCATATTTCATTGTTCTGGACGGGTTTCCTTCTCATATTTCATTGTTCTGGACGGGTTTCCTTGTCATATTTCATTGTTCTGGACGGGTTTCCTTCTCATATTTCATTGTTCTGGACGGGTTTCCTTCTCTTATTTCATTGTTCTGGACGGGTTTTCCTGTCATATTTGATTGTTCTGGACGGGTTTCCTTCTCATATTTCATTGTTCTGGACGGGTTTCCCTGTCATATTTCATTGTTCTGGACGGGTTTCCCTGTCATATTTCATTGTTCTGGACGGGTTTCCCTGTCATATTTCATTGTTCTGGACGGGTTTCCTTCTCATATTTCATTGTTCTGGACGGGTTTCCCTGTCATATTTCATTGTTCTGGACGGGTTTCCTTCTCATATTTCATTGTTCTGGACGGGTTTCCCTGTCATATTTCATTGTTCTGGACGGGTTTCCCTGTCATATTTCATTGTTCTGGACGGGTTTCCTTCTCATATTTCATTGTTCTGGACGGGTTTCCCTGTCATATTTCATTGTTCTGGACGGGTTTCCCTGTCACATTTCATTGTTCTGGACGGGTTTCCTCTCATATTTCATTGTTCTGGACGGGTTTCCCTGTCATATTTCATTGTTCTGGACGGGTTTCCTTCTCATATTTCATTGTTCTGGACGGGTTTCCTTCTCATATTTCATTGTTCTGGACGGGTTTCCCTGTCATATTTCATTGTTCTGGACGGGTTTCCTTCTCATATTTCATTGTTCTGGACGGGTTTCCTTCTCATATTTCATTGTTCTGGACGGGTTTCCCTGTCATATTTCATTGTTCTGGACAGGTTTCCTTCTCATATTTCGTTGTTCTGGACGGGTTTCCCTGTCATATTTCATTGTTCTGGACGGTTTCCCTGCCATATTTCATTGTTCTTGACGAGTTTCCTTCTCATATTTCATTGTTCTGGACGGGTTTCCCTGTCATATTTCATTGTTCTGGACGGGTTTCCCTCTCATATTTCATTGTTCTGGACGGGTTTCCTTCTCATATTTCATTGTTCTTGACGAGTTTCCTTCTCATATTTCATTATCTGGACGGGTTTCCCTTTCATATTTCATTGTTCTGGACGGGTTTCCTCTCATACTTCATTGTTCTGGACGGGTTTCCTCTCATACTTCATTGTTCTGGATGGGTTTCCTCTCATACTTCATTGTTCTGGACTGGTTTCCTTCTCATATTTCATTGTTCTGGACGGGTTTCCCTGTCATATTTCCTTGTTCTGGACGGGTTTCCTTCTCATATTTCATTGTTCTGGACGGGTTTCCCTGTCATATTTCATTGTTCTGGACGGGTTTCCTTCTCATATTTCATTGTTCTGGACGGGTTTCCCTGTCATATTTCATTGTTCTGGACGGGTTTCCTTCTCATATTTCATTGTTCTGGACGGGTTTCCTTCTCATATTTCATTGTTCTGGACGGGTTTCCTGTCATATTTCATTGTTCTGGACGGGTTTCCCTCTCATATTTCATTGTTCTGGACGGGTTTCCCTGTCATATTTCATTGTTCTGGACGGGTTTCCTTCTCATATTTCATTGTTCTGGACGGGTTTCCTTCTCATATTTCATTGTTCTGGACGGGTTTCCTTGTCATATTTCATTGTTCTGGACGGGTTTCCTTCTCATATTTCATTGTTCTGGACGGGTTTCCTTGTCATATTTCATTGTTCTGGACGGGTTTCCCTGTCATATTTCATTGTTCTGGACGGGTTTCCCTGTCATATTTCATTGTTCTGGACGGGTTTCCCTCTCATATTTCATTGTTCTGGACGGGTTTCCCTGTCATATTTCATTGTTCTGGACGGGTTTCCCTGTCATATTTCATTGTTCTGGACGGGTTTCCTTGTCATATTTCATTGTTCTGGACGGGTTTCCCTGTCATATTTCATTGTTCTGGACGGGTTTCCTTCTCATATTTCATTGTTCTGGACGGGTTTCCCTGTCATATTTCATTGTTCTGGACGGGTTTCCTCCTCATATTTCATTGTTCTGGGCGGGTTTCTTGTCATATTTCATTGTTCTGGACGGGTTTCCCTGTCATATTTCTTTGTTCTGGACGGGTTTCCCTGTCATATTTCATTGTTCTGGACGGGTTTCCTTCTCATATTTCATTGTTCTGGACGGGTTTCCCTGTCATATTTCATTGTTCTGGACGGGTTTCCCTGTCATATTTCATTGTTCTGGACGGGTTTCCTTCTCATATTTCATTGTTCTGGACGGGTTTCCCTGTCATATTTCATTGTTCTGGACGGGTTTCCTTCTCATATTTCATTGTTCTGGACGGGTTTCCCTGTCATATTTCATTGTTCTGGACGGGTTTCCCTGTCATATTTCATTGTTCTGGACGGGTTTCCTTCTCATATTTCATTGTTCTGGACGGGTTTCCTTCTCATATTTCATTGTTCTGGACGGGTTTCCCTGTCATATTTCATTGTTCTGGACGGGTTTCCTTCTCATATTTCATTGTTCTGGACGGGTTTCCCTCTCATATTTCATTGTTCTGGACGGGTTTCCCTGTCATATTTCATTGTTCTGGACGGGTTTCCCTGTCATATTTCATTGTTCTGGACGGGTTTCCCTGTCATATTTCATTGTTCTGGACGGGTTTCCTTGTCATATTTCATTGTTCTGGACGGGTTTCCCTGTCATATTTCATTGTTCTGGACGGGTTTCCTTCTCATATTTCATTGTTCTGGACGGGTTTCCCTGTCATATTTCATTGTTCTGGACGGGTTTCCTTCTCATGTTTCATTGTTCTGGACGGGTTTCCTTCTCATATTTCAATGTTCTGGACGGGTTTCCTTCTCATATTTCATTGTTCTGGACGGGTTTCTCGGCCATATTTCATTGTTCTGGACGGGTTTCCTTCTTCAATTTCATTGTTCTTGATGGGTTTCGTTCTCATATTTAATTTTTATGGACGGGTTTCTTCTCATATTTCATTGTTCTGGACGGGTTTCCTTCTCATATTTCATTGATCTGGACGGTTTTCCCTGTCATATTTCATTGTTCTTGACGGGTTTCCTTCTCATATTTCATTGTTCCGGACTGGTTTCCCTGTCATATTTCATTGTTCTGGAGGGATCCCTGTCATATTTCATTGTTCTGGACGGGTTTCCTTCTCATATTTCATTGTTCTGGACGGGTTTCCTTCTCATATTTCATTGTTCTGGACGGGTTTCCCTGTCATATTTCATTGTTCTGGACGGGTTTCCCTGTCATATTTCATTGTTCTGGACGGGTTTCCCTGTCATATTTCATTGTTCTGGACGGGATTCCCTCTCATATTTCTTTGTTCCTGAGGGTTTCCTTCTCATATTTCATTGTTCTGGACGGGTTTCCCTGTCATATTTCATTGATACTGACGGGTTTCCTTCTCATATTTCATTGTTCTGGACGGTTTTCCTTATCATATTAAATTGTTCAAGACGGGTTTCCTTCTTATATTTCCTTGTTAAAGACGGGTTTCCTTCTCATATTTCATTGTTCTGGACGGGTTTCTTTGTCATATTTCATTGTTCTGGACGGGTTTCCTTCTCATATTTCATTGTTCTGGACGGGTTTCCCTGTCATATTTCATTGTTCTGGACGGGTTTCCTTCTCATATTTCATTGTTCTGGACGGGTTTCCTTCTCATATTTCATTGTTCTGGACGGGTTTCCCTGTCATATTTCATTGTTCTGGACGGGTTTCCTTCTCATATTTCATTGTTCTGGACGGGTTTCCCTTTCATATTTCATTGTTCTGGACGGGTTTCCCTGTCATATTTCATTGTTCTGGACGGGTTTCTCTGTCATATTTCATTGTTCTGGACGGGTTTCCTTCTCATATTTCATTGTTTTTGACGGATTTCCTTGTCATATTTCATTGTTCTTGTCGGGTTTCCTTCTCATATTTCTTTGTTCTGGACGTTTTTCTCTGTCATATTTCATTGTTTTGGACGGGTTTCAATGTCATATTTCATTGTTCTGGTCGGGTTTCATGCTCATATTTCATTGTTCTGCACGGGTATCCCTGTCATATTTCGTTGTTCTGGACGCGTTTCCCTGTCATATTTCATTGTTCTGGACGCGTTTCCCTGTAATTTTTCATTGTTCTGGACGGGTTTCCTTCTCATATTTCATTGTTCTTGACGGGTTTCTCTCTCATATTTCATTGTTCTGGACTGGTTTCCTTCTCATATTTCATTGTTCTGGACGGGTTTCCCTGTCATATTTCATTGTTCTGGACGGGTTTCCCTGTCATATTTCATTGTTCTGGACGGGTTTCCTTCTCATATTTCATTGTTCTGGACGGGTTTCCCTGTCATATTTCATTGTTCTGGACGGGTTTCCCTGTCATATTTCATTGTTCTGGACGGGTTTCCCTGTCATATTTCATTGTTCTGGACGGGTTTCCTTCTCATATTTCATTGTTCTGGACTGGTTTCCCTGTCATATTTCATTGTTCTGTACGGGTTTCCGTGTCATATTTCATCGTTCTGGACGGGTTTCCCTGTCATATTTCATTGTTCTGGACGGGATTCCTTGTCATATTTCATTGTTCTGGACGGTTTTCCCTGTCATATTTCATTGTTCTGGACGGGTTTCCTTCTCATATTTCATTGTTCTGGACGGGTTTCCCTGTCATATTTCATTGTTCTGGACGGGTTTCCCTGTCATATTTCATTGTTCTGGACTGGTTTCCCTGTCATATTTCATTGTTCTGGACGGGTTTCCCTGTCATATTTCATTGTTCTGGACGGGTTTCCCTCTCATATTTCATTGTTCTGGACTGGTTTCCCTGTCATATTTCATTGTTATGGACGGGTTTTTCTGTCATATTTCATTGTTCTGGACGGGTTTCCCTGTCATATTTCATTGTTCTGGACGGGTTTCCTTGTCATATTTCATTGTTCTGGACGGGTTTCCTTGTCATATTTCATTGTTCTGGACGGGTTTCCCTGTCATATTTCATTGTTCTGGACGGGTTTCCTTCTCATATTTCATTGTTCTGGACGGGTTTCCCTGTCATATTTCATTGTTCTGGACGGGTTTCCCTCTCATATTTCATTGTTCTGGACGGGTTTCCTTCTCATATTTCATTGTTCTGGACGGGTTTCCCTGTCATATTTCATTGTTCTGGACGGGTTTCCTTCTCATATTTCATTGTTCTGGACGGGTTTCCCTGTCATATTTCATTGTTCTGGACGGGTTTCCTCTCATATTTCATTGTTCTGGACGGGTTTCCCTGTCATATTTCATTGTTCTGGACGGGTTTCCCTGTCATATTTCATTGTTCTGGACGGGTTTCCTTCTCATATTTCATTGTTCTGGACGGGTTTCCCTGTCATATTTCATTGTTCAGGACGGGTTTCCCTGTCATATTTCATTGTTCTGGACGGGTTTCCTTCTCATATTTCATTGTTCTGGACGGGTTTCCCTGTCATATTTCATTGTTCTGGACGGGTTTCCCTGTCATATTTCATTGTTCTGGACGGGTTTCCTTCTCATATTTCATTGTTCTGGACGGGTTTCCCTGTCATATTTCATTGTTCTGGACGGGTTTCCCTGTCATATTTCATTGTTCTGGACGGGTTTCCCTGTCATATTTCATTGTTCTGGACGGGTTTCCTTCTCATATTTCATTGTTCTGGACGGGTTTCCCTGTCATATTTCATTGTTCTGGACGGGTTTCCCTCTCATATTTCATTGTTCTGGACGGGTTTCCCTGTCATATTTCATTGGTCTGGATGGGTTTCTCTGTCATATTTCATTGTTCTGGACGGGTTTCCCTCTCATATTTCATTGTTCTGGACGGGATTCCCTGTCATATTTCATTGTTCGGACGGGTTTCCCTCTCATATTTCATTGTTCTGGACGGGTTTCCTTGTCATATTTCATTGTTCTGGACGGGTTTCCCTGTCATATTTCATTGTTCTGGACGGGTTTCCCTGTCATATTTCATTGTTCTGGACGGGTTTCCTTCTCATATTTCATTGTTCTGGACGGGTTTCCCTGTCATATTTCATTGTTCTGGACGGGTTTCCCTGTCATATTTCATTGTTCTGGACGGGTTTCCCTGTCATATTTCATTGTTCTGGACGGGTTTCCTTCTCATATTTTATTGTTCTTGACGGGTTTCCCTGTCATATTTCATTGTTCTGGACGGGTTTCCCTGTCATATTTCATTGTTCTGGACGGGTTTGCTTCTCATATTTCATTGTTCTGGACGGGTTTCCCTGTCATATTTCATTGTTCTGGACGGGTTTCCTTCTCATATTTCATTGTTCTGGACGGGTTTCCCTGTCATATTTCATTGTTCTGGACGGGTTTCCCTCTCATATTTCATTGTTCTGGACGGGTTTCCCTGTCATATTTCATTGTTCTGGACGGGTTTCCTTCTCATATTTCATTGTTCTGGACGGGTTTCCCTGTCATATTTCATTGTTCTGGACGGGTTTCCCTGTCATATTTCATTGTTCTGGACGGGTTTCCCTGTCATATTTCATTGTTCTGGACGGGTTTTCCTGTCATATTTCATTGTTCTGGACGGGTTTCCCTGTCATATTTCATTGTTCTGGACGGGTTTCCCTGTCATATTTCATTGTTCTGGACGGGTTTCCTTCTCATATTTCATTGTTCTGGACGGGTTTCCCTGTCATATTTCATTGTTCTGGACGGGTTTCCTTCTCATATTTCATTGTTCTGGACGGGTTTCCCTGTCATATTTCATTGTTCTGGACGGGATCCCTGTCATATTTCATTGTTCTGGACGGGTTTCCCTGTCATATTTCATTGTTCTGGACGGGTTTCCCTGTCATATTTCATTGTTCTGGACGGGTTTCCCTGTCATATTTCATTGTTCTGGACGGGTTTCCTTGTCATATTTCATTGTTCTGGACGGGTTTCCCTGTCATATTTCATTGTTCTGGACGGGTTTCCCTGTCATATTTCATTGTTCTGGACGGGTTTCCCTGTCATATTATATTGTTATGGACGGGTTTCCTTCTCATATTTCATTGTTCTGGACGGGTTTCCTGTCATATTTCATTGTTCCGGACGGGTTTCCCTGTCATATTTCATTGTTCTGGACGGGTTTCCCTGTCATATTTCATTGTTCTGGACGGGTTTCCCTGTCATATTTCATTGTTCTGGACGGGTTTCCCTGTCATATTTCATTGTTCTGGACGGGTTTCCCTGTCATATTTCATTGTTCTGGACGGGTTTCCTTGTCATATTTCATTGTTCTGGACGGGTTTCCCTGTCATATTTCATTGTTCTGGACGGGTTTCCCTGTCATATTTCATTGTTCTGGACGGGTTTCCTTCTCATATTTCATTGTTCTGGACGGGTTTCCCTGTCATATTTCATTGTTCTGGACGGGTTTCCTTCTCATATTTCATTGTTTTGGACGGGTTTCCTGTCATATTTCATTGTTCTGGACGGGTTTCCCTGTCATATTTCATTGTTCTGGACGGGTTTCTCTGTAATATTTCATTGTTCTGGACGGGTTTCCCTCTCATATTTCACTGTTTAGGACGGGCTTAGGTGTCATATTTCGTTGTTCCGGACGGGTTTCCTTGTCATATTTCCTTGTTCTGGACGGGTTTCCCTGTCATATTTCATTGTTCTGGACGGGTTTCCCTGTTATATTTCATTCTTCTGGACGGGTTTCTTTATCATATTTCATTGTTCTGAAAGGGTTTCATTCTCATATTTCATTGTTCTGGACGGGTTTTCTTCTCATATTTCATTGTTCTGGACCGGTTACCCTGTCATATTTCATTGTTCTGGACGGGTTTCCTCTCATATTTCATTGTTCTGGACGGGTTTCCCTGTCATATTTCATTGTTCTGGACGGGTTTCCCTGTCATATTTCATTGTTCTGGACGGGTTTCCCTCTCATATTTCATTGTTCTGGACGGGTTTCCCTGTCATATTTCATTGTTCTGGACGGGTTTCCCTGTCATATTTCATTGTTCTGGACGGGTTTCCCTGTCATATTTCATTGTTCTGGACGGGTTTCCCTGTCATATTTCATTGTTCTGGACGGGTTTCCTTGTCATATTTCATTGTTCTGGACGGGTTTCCCTGTCATATTTCATTGTTCTGGACGGGTTTCCCTGTCATATTTCATTGTTCTGGACGGGTTTCCCTGTCATATTTCATTGTTCTGGACGGGTTTCCTTGTCATATTTCATTGTTCTGGACGGGTTTCCCTGTCATATTTCATTGTTCTGGACGGGTTTCCCTGTCATATTTCATTGTTCTGGACGGGTTTCCCTGTCATATTTCATTGTTCTGGACGGGTTTCCCTGTCATATTTCATTGTTCTGGACGGGTTTCCCTGTCATATTTCATTGTTCTGGACGGGTTTCCCTGTCATATTTCATTGTTCTGGACAGGTTTCCTTCTCATATTTCATTGTTCTGGACGGGTTTTCTGTCATATTTCATTGTTCTGGACGGGTTTCCCTGTCATATTTTATTGTTCTCTGCGGGTTTCCCTCTCATATTTCATTGTTCTGGACGGGTTTACCTGTCATATTTCATTGTTCTCTACGGGTTTCCTTCTCATATTTCATTGTTCTGGACGGGTTTCCCTGTCATATTTCATTGTTCTGGACGGGTTTCCCTGTCATATTTCATTGTTCTGGACGGGTTTCCCTGTCATATTTCATTGTTCTGGACGGGTTTCCCTGTCATATTTCATTGTTCTGGACGGGTTTCCCTGTCATTTTTCATTGTTCTGGACGGGTTTCCTTCTCATATTTCATTGTTCTGGACGGGTTTCCCTGTCATATTTCATTGTTCTGGACGGGTTTCCTTCTCATATTTCATTGTTCTGGACGGGTTTCCCTGTCATATTTCATTGTTCTGGACGGGTTTCCCTGTCATATTTCATTGTTCTGGACGGGTTTCCCTGTCATATTTCATTGTTCTGGACGGGTTTCCCTGTCATATTTCATTGTTCTGGACGGGTTTCCCTGTCATATTTCATTGTTCTGGACGGGTTTCCCTGTCATATTTCATTGTTCTGGACGGGTTTCCCTGTCATATTTCATTGTTCTGGACGGGTTTCCCTGTCATATTTCATTGTTTTGGAAGGTTTTCCTTCTCATATTTCATTGTTCTGGACGGGTTTCCTTCTCATATTTCATTCTTCTGGACGGGTTTCCCTGTCATATTTCATTGTTCTGGACGGGTTTCCCTGTCATATTTCATTGTTCTGGACGGGTTTCCCTCTCATATTTCATTGTTCTGGACGGGTTTTCCTGTCATATTTCATTGTTCTGACGGGTTTCCTGCTTATATTTCGTTGTTCTGGACGGGTTTTCCTGTCATATTTCATTGTTCTGGACGGGTTTCCCTGTCATATTTCATCGTTCTGGACGGGTTTCCCTGTCATATTTCATTGTTCTGGACGGGTTTCCCTCTCATATTTCATTGTTCTGGACGGGTTTCCCTGTCATATTTCATTGTTCTGGACGGGTTTCCTTCTCATATTTCATTGTTCTGGACGGGTTTCCCTGTCATATTTCATTGTTCTGGACGGGTTTCCCTCTCATATTTCATTGTTCTGGACGGGTTTCCCTGTCATATTTCATTGTTCTGGACGGGTTTCCCTGTCATATTTCATTGTTCTGGACGGGTTTCCCTGTCATATTTCATTGTTCTGGACGGGTTTCCTTCTCATATTTCATTGTTCTGGACGGGTTTCCCTGTCATATTTCATTGTTCTGGACGGGTTTCCCTGTCATATTTCATTGTTCTGGACGGGTTTCCCTGTCATATTTCATTGTTCTGGACGGGTTTCCTTGTCATATTTCATTGTTCTGGACGGGTTTCCTTCTCATATTTCATTGTTCTGGACGGGTTTCCCTGTCATATTTCATTGTTCTGGACGGGTTTCCCTGTCATATTTCATTGTTCTGGACGGGATTTCCTGTCATATTTGCTTGTTCTTGAGGGGTTTCCCTGTCATATTTCATTGTTCTGGACGGGTTTCCCTCTCATATTTCATTGTTCTGGACGGGTTTCATATTTCCTGTCATATTTCATTGTTCTGGACGGGATATCCTGTCATATTTCATTGTTCTGGACGGGTTTCCCTGTCATATTTCATTGTGGACGGGTTTCCTGGACGGGTCTCCCTCTCATATTTCATTGTTCTGGACGGGTTTCCCTCTCATATTTCATTGTTTTGGACGGGTTTCCCTGTCATATTTCATTGTTCTGGACGGGTTTCCTTGTCATATTTCATTGTTCTGGACGGGTTTCCCTGTCATATTTCATTGTTCTGGACGGGTTTCCCTGTCATATTTCATTGTTCTGGACGGGTTTCCCTGTCATATTTCATTGTTCTGGACGGGTTTCCCTGTCATATTTCATTGTTCTGGACGGGTTTCCTTCTCATATTTCATTGTTCTGGACGGGTTTCCCTGTCATATTTCATTGTACTGCACGGGTTTTCTTCTCATATTTCATTGTTCTGGACGGGTTTCCCTCTAATATTTCATTGTTATGGACTGATTTCCTTGTCATATTTCATTGTTCTAGACGGGTTTCTTTCTCATATTTCATTTTTGTGGACGAGTTTCATTGTCACATTTCATTGATCTGGACGGGTTTCCCTGTCGTATTTCTTTGTTCTGGACGGGTTTACCTTTCGTATTTCATTGTTCTGGACAGGTTTCCTTCTCATATTTCATTGTTCTGGACGGGATTCCCTGTCATATTTCATTGTTCTGGACGGGTTTCCCTGTCATATTTCATTGTTCTGGACGGGTTTCCCTGTCATATTTCATTGTTCTGGACGGGTTTCCTTCTCATATTTCATTGTTCTGGACGGGTTTCCGTGTCATATTTCATTGTTCTGGACGGGTTTCCTTCTCATATTTCATTGTTCTGGACGGGTTTCCCTGTCATATTTCATTGTTCTGGACGGGTTTCCTTGTCATATTTCATTGTTCTGGACGGGTTTCCTTCTCATATTTCATTGTTCTGGACGGGTTTCCCTGTCATATTTCATTGTTCTGGACGGGTTTCCCTCTCATATTTCATTGTTCTGGACGGGTTTCCCTGTCATATTTCATTGTTCTGGACGGGTTTCCCTGTCATATTTCATTGTTCTGGACGGGTTTCCCTGTCATATTTCATTGTTCTGGACGGGTTTTCCTGTCATATTTCATTGTTCTGGACGGGTTTCCCTGTCATATTTCATTGTTCTGGACGGGTTTCCCTGTCATATTTCATTGTTCTGGACGGGTTTCCCTGTCATATTTCATTGTTCTGGACGGGTTTCCCTCTCATATTTCATTGTTCTGGTCGGGTTTTCCTGTCATATTTCATTGTTCTGGACAGGTTTCTCTGTCATATTTCATTGTTCTGGACGGGTTTGCGTGTCATATTTCATTGTTCTGGACGGGTTTCCCTGTCATATTTCATTGTTCTGGACGGGTTTCCCTGTCATATTTCATTGTTCTGGACGGGTTTCCCTCTCATATTTCATTGTTCTGGACGGGTTTCCCTGTCATATTTCATTGTTCTGGACGGGTTTCCCTGTCATATTTCATTGTTCTGGACGGGTTTCCCTGTCATATTTCATTGTTCTGGACGGGTTTCCCTCTCATATTTCATTGTTCTGGACGGGTTTCCCTGTCATATTTCATTGTTCTGGACGGGTTTCCCTCTCATATTTCATTGTTCTGGACGGGTTTCCCTGTCATATTTCATTGTTCTGGACGGGTTTCCCTGTCATATTTCATTGTTCTGGACGGGTTTCCCTGTCATATTTCATTGTTCTGGACGGGTTTCCCTGTCATATTTCATTGTTCTGGACGGGTTTCCCTGTCATATTTCATTGTTCTGGACTGGTTTCCTCTCATACTTCATTGTTCTGGACGGGTTTCCTTCTCATATTTCGTTGTTCTGGACGGGTTTCCCTGTCATATTTCATTGTTCTGGACGGGTTTCCCTGTCATATTTCATTGTTCTGGACGGGTTTCCCTGTCATATTTCATTGTTCTGGACGGGTTTCCCTGTCATATTTCATTGTTCTGGACGGGTTTCCCTGTCATATTTCATTGTTCTGGACGGGTTTCCTTCTCATATTTCATTGTTCTGGACGGGTTTCCCTGTCATATTTCATTGTTCTGTACGGGTTCCCTGTCATATTTCATTGTTCTGGACGGGTTTCCCTGTCATATTTCATTGTTCTGGACGAGTTTCCCT
This sequence comes from Cherax quadricarinatus, assembly GCF_038502225.1. Lineage (NCBI taxonomy): Eukaryota > Metazoa > Arthropoda > Malacostraca > Decapoda > Parastacidae > Cherax > Cherax quadricarinatus. The sequence goes on from NC_091320.1 coordinate 11,353,379, forward strand.
GTCATATTTCATTGTTCTGGACGGGTTTCCCTGTCATATTTCATTGTTCTGGACGGGTTTCCCTGTCATATTTCATTGTTCTGGACGGGTTTCCCTGTCATATTTCATTGTTCTGGACGGGTTTCCCTGTCATATTTCATTGTTCTGGACGGGTTTCCATGTCATATTTCATTGTTCCTGACGGGTTTCCTGTCAATTTTCCTTGTTCTGGACGGGTTTCCCTGTAATATTTCATTGTTCTGGACGGGTTTCCCTGTCATATTTCATTGTTCTGGACGGGTTTCCCTGTCATATTTCATTGTTCTGGACGGGTTTCCCTGTCATATTTCATTGTTCTGGACGGGTTTCCCTGTCATATTTCATTGTTCTGGACGGGTTTCCCTGTCATATTTCATTGTTCTGGACGGGTTTCCCTGTCATATTTCATTGTTCTGGACGGGTTTCCCTGTCATATTTCATTGTTCTGGACGGGTTTCCCTGTCATATTTCATTGTTCTGGACGGGTTTCCCTGTCATATTTCATTGTTCTGGACGGGTTTCCCTCTCATATTTCATTGTTCTGGACGGGTTTCCCTGTAATATTTCATTGTTCTGGACGGGTTTCCTTCTCATATTTCATTGTTCTGGACGGGTTTCCTTCTGATATTTCATTGTTCTAGACGGGTTTCACTGTTATATTTCACTTTCATATTTCATTGTTATGGACGCGTTTCCCTGTCATATTTCGTTGTTCTGGACATGTTTAATTCTCATATTTCATTGTTCTGGACGGGTTTCACTGTCATATTTCATTGTTCTGGACGGGTTTCCCTCTCATATTTCATTGTTCTGGACGGGTTTCCCTGTCATATTTCATTGTTCTGGACGGGTTTCCCTGTCATATTTCATTGTTCTGGACGGGTTTCCCTGTCATATTTCATTGTTCTGGACGGGTTTCCCTGTCATATTTCATTGTTCTGGACGAGTTTCTCTGTCATATTTCATTGTTCTGGACGGGTTTTCTTCTCATATTTCATTGTTCTGGCCAGGTTTCCCTGTCATATTTCATTGTTCTGGACGGGTTTCCCTGTCATATTTCATTGTTCTGGACGGGTTTCCTTGTCATATTTCATTGTTCTGGACGGGTTTCCTTGTCATATTTCATTGTTCTGGACGGGTTTCTTAGTCATATTTCATTGTTCTGAACGGGTTTCCTAGTCATTTTTCATTGTTCTTGACGGGTTTTTCTGTCATATTTCATTGTTCTGGACGGGTTTCATGTCATATTTCGTTGTTCTGAACGGGTTTCCCTGTCATCTTTCTTTGTTCTGGACGGGTTTCCCTGTCATATTTCATTGTTCTGGACGGGTTTCCCTCTCATATTTCATTGTTACGGACTGCTTTCTCTGTCATATTTCATTGTTCTGGACGGGTTTCCTTCTCATATTTCATTGTTCTGGACGGGTTTCCCTGTCATATTTCATTGTTCTGGACGGGTTTCCCTGTCATATTTCATTGTTCTGGACGGGTTTCCCTGTCATATTTCATTGTTCTGGACGGGTTTCCCTGTCATATTTCATTGTTCTGGATGGGTTTCCCTGTCAAATTTCATTGTTCTGGACGGGTTTCCTGTCATATTTCATTGTTCTGGACGGGTTTCCTTGTAATATTTCATTGTTCTGGACGGGTTTCCCTGTCATATTTCATTGTTCTGGACGGGTTTCCTTGTCATTTTTCATTGTTCTGGACGGGTTTCCTGTCATATTTCATTGTTCTGGACGGGTTTCCCTGTCATATTTCATTGTTCTGGACGGGTTTCCCTCTCATATTTCATTGTTCTGGACGGGTTTCCCTGTCATATTTCATTGTTCTGGACGGGTTTCCTTCTCATATTTCATTGTTCTGGACGGGTTTCCCTGTCATATTTCATTGTTCTGGACGGGTTTCCTTCTCATATTTCATTGTTCTGAACGGGTTTCCCAGTCATATTTCATTGTTCTGGACGGGTTTCACTGCCATATTTCGTTGTTCTGGACGGGTTTCCCTGTCATATTTCATTGTTCTGGACGGGTTTCCCTCTCATATTTCATTGTTCCGCACGGTTTCCTCCTCAATTTTCATTGTTCTGGACGTGTTTCCTGTCATATTTCATTGTTCTGGAGGGGTTTCCCTGTAATATTTCATTCTTCTGGATGGGGTTCCCTGTCATATTTCCCTGTTCTGGACGGGTTTCCCTGTCATATTTCATTGTTCTGGACGGGTTTCCCTGTCATATTTCATTGTTCTGGACGGGTTTCCTTGTCATATTTCATTGTTCTGGACGGGTTTCCCTGTCATATTTCATTGTTCTGGACGGGTTTCCCTGTCATATTTCATTGTTCTGGACGGGTTTCCCTGTCATATTTCATTGTTCTGGACGGGTTTCCCTGTCATATTTCATTGTTCTGGACGGGTTTCCCTCTCATATTTCATTGTTCTGGACGGGTTTCCTTGTCATATTTCATTGTTCTGGACGGGTTTCCCTGTCATATTTCATTGTTCTGGACGGGTTTCCCTGTCATATTTCATTGTTCTGGACGGGTTTCCCTGTCATATTTCATTGTTCTGGACGGGTTTCCCTGTCATATTTCATTGTTCTGGACGGGTTTCCCTGTCATATTTCATTGTTCTGGACGGGTTTCCCTCTCATATTTCATTGTTCTGGACGGGTTTAGCTGTCATATTTCAATGTTCTGGACGGGTTTCCCTGTCATATTTCATTGTTCTGGACGGGTTTCCCTGTCATATTTCATTGTTCTGGACGGGTTTCCCTGTCATATTTCATTGTTCTGGACGGGTTTCCTTGTCATATTTCATTGTTCTGGACGGGTTTCCCTGTCATATTTCATTGTTCTGGACGGGTTTCCTTCTCATATTTCATTGTTCTGGACGGGTTTCCCTGTCATATTTCATTGTTCTGGACGGGTTTCCCTCTCATATTTCATTGTTCTGGACGGGTTTCCCTGTCATATTTCATTGTTCTGGACGGGTTTCCCTGTCATATTTCATTGTTCTGGACGGGTTTCCTTGTCATATTTCATTGTTCTGGACGGGTTTCCCTGTCATATTTCATTGTTCTGGACGGGTTTCCCTGTCATATTTCATTGTTCTGGACGGGTTTCCCTGTCATATTTCATTGTTCTGGACGGGTTTCCCTCTCATATTTCATTGTTCTGGACGGGTTTCCTTCTCATATTTCATTGTTCTGGACGGGTTTCCCTGTCATATTTCATTGTTCTGGACGGGTTTCCCTGGAATACTTACATATTCTTGACGGGTTTCCCTGTCACATTTCATTGTTCTAAACGGGTTTCCCTGTCATATTTCATTATTCTGAACGGTTTTCCCTGTCATATTTCATTGTTCTGGACTGGTTTCCTCTCATATTTCATTGTTCTGCACGGGTTTGCTTTTCATATTTCATTGTTCTGGACGGGTTTCCCTGTCATATTTCATTGTTCTGGACGGGTTTCCCTGTCATATTTCATTGTTCTGGACGGGTTTCCTTCTCATATTTCATTGTTCTGGACGGGTTTCCTTGTCATATTTCATTGTTCTGGACGGGTTTCCCTGTCATATTTCATTGTTCTGGACGGGTTTCCTTCTCATATTTCATTGTTCTGGACGGGTTTCCCTCTCATATTTCATTGTTCTGGACGGGTTTCCCTGTCATATTTCATTGTTCTGGACGGGTTTCCCTGTCATATTTCATTGTTCTGGACGGGTTTCCTCTCATATTTCATTGTTCTGGACGGGTTTCCCTGTCATATTTCATTGTTCTGGACGGGTTTCCTTCTCATATTTCATTGTTCTGGACGGGTTTCCTTCTCATATTTCATTGTTCTGGACGGGTTTCCCTGTCATATTTCATTGTTCTGGACGGGTTTCCTTGTCATATTTCATTGTTCTGGACGGGTTTCCCTGTCATATTTCATTGTTCTGGACGGGTTTCCCTGTCATATTTCATTGTTCTGGACGGGTTTCCTTCTCATATTTCATTGTTATGGACGGGTTTCCCTCTCATATTTCATTTTTCTCGACGGGTTTCCCTGTCATATTTCATTGTTCTGGACGGGTTTCACTCTCATATTTCATTGTTCTGGACGGGTTTCCTTCTTATATTTCATTCTTCTGGACGGGTTTCCCTGTCATATTTCATTGTTCTGGACGGGTTTCACTGTCATATTTCATTGTTCTGGACTGGTTTCACTGTCATATTTCATTGTTCTGGACGGGTTTCCCTCTAATATTTCATTGTTCTGGACGGGTTTCCCTGTCATATTTCATTGTTCTGGACGGGTTTCCTTCTCATATTTGTCATATTTCATTGTTCATTGACAAAGACAGTGGTTTCAATGGTCCTGTCATAGCTTCTCTCTTTTATGTGCGGGTTATTTGTGTATCTTTCCAGTCACGGTATTGTGCCTTTTTTGTTATTCATATTTCATTGTTTTGGACGGGTTTCCCTGTCATATTTCATTGTTCTGGACGGGATTCCCTGTCATATTTCATTGTTCTGAACGCGTTTCCCTGTCATATTTCATTGTTCTGGAAGGGATCCCATGTCATATTTCATTGTTCTGGACGGGTTTCCCTGTCATATTTCATTGTTCTGGACGGGTTTCCCTGTCATATTTCATTGTTCTGGACGGGTTTCCCTGTCATATTTCATTGTTCTGGACGGGTTTCCTTCTCATATTTCATTGTTCTGGACGGGTTTCCCTGTCATATTTCATTGTTCTGGACGGGTTTCCTTCTCATATTTCATTGTTCTGGACGGGTTTCCTTCTCATATTTCATTGTTCTGGACGGGTTTCCCTGTCATATTTCATTGTTCTGGACGGGTTTCCTTCTCATATTTCATTGTTCTGGACGGGTTTCCCTGTCATATTTCATTGTTCTTGACGGGTTTCCTTCTCATATTTCGATGTTCTGGACGGGTTTCCTTGTCATATTTCACTGTTCTTGACGGGTTTCTTTGTCATATTTCATTGTTCTGGACGGGTTTCCCTGTCATATTTCATTGTTCTGGACGGGTTTGCCTGTCATATTTCATTGATCCTGACGGGTTTCCTTCTCATATTTCATTGTTCTCTACGGGTTTCCTTCTCATATTTCATTGTTCTCTACGGGTTTCCTTCTCATATTTCATTTATCAAGACTGGTGTCCTTCTCATATTTCATTGTTCTGGACGGGTTTCCTTCTCACATTTCATTGTTCTGGACGGGTTTCCCTGCCATATTTCATTGTTCTGGACGGGTTTGCTTCTCATATTTCATTGTTCTGGACGGCTTTCCCTTTCATTTTTCATTGTTCTGGACGGGTTTACCTGTCATATTTCATTGCTCTGGACGGGTTTACCTGTCATATTTCATTGTTCTGAACGGGTTTCGCTGTCATATTTCATTGTTCTGGACGGGTTTCCTTCTCATATTTCATTGCTTTTGACGGATTTCCCTCTCATATTTCATTGTTCTTGTCGGGTTTCCTTCTCATATTTCTTTGTTCTGGGCGTTTTTCTGTCATATTTCATTGTTCTGGACGGGTTTCCCTGTCATATTTCATTGTTCTGGACGGGTTTCCTTCTCATATTTCATTGTTCTGGACGGGTTTCCCTGTCATATTTCATTGTTCATTACGGGTTTCCCTGTCATATTTCATTGTTCTGGACGGGTTTCCTTCTCATATTTCATTGTTCTTGACGGGTTTCCCTCTCATATTTCATTGTTCTGGACTGGTTTCCTTCTCATATTTCATTGTTCTGGACGGGTTTCCCTGTCATATTTAATAGTTCTAGACGGATTTCCCTGCCATATTTCATTGTTCTGGACTGGTTTCCCTGTCATATTTCCTTGTTCTAAACGGGTTTCCCATTCACATTTCATTATTCTGAACGGGTTTCCCTGTCATATTTCATTGTTCTGGACTGGTTTCCTCTCATATTTCATTTTTCTGCACGGGTTTCCTTGTCATGTTTCATAGTACTGGACGGGTTTCCTTGTCATATCTCCTTGTTCTGGACGGGTTTGCTACTCATATTTCATTGTTCTGGACGGGTTTCCTATTTATATTTCATTGTTCTGGACGGGTTTCCTTCTCATATTTCATTGTTCTGGACGGGTTTCCTTCTCATATTTCCTTGTTTTGGAGGAGTTTCCCTGTCATATTTCATTGTTCTGGACGGGTTTCCCTCTCATATTTCATTGTTCTGGACGGGTTTCCCTGTCATATTTCATAGTTCTATAGATGTGTCCCTGTCATATTTCATTGTTCTGGACTGGTTTCCTACTCATATTTCATTGTTCTGGACGGGTTTCCCTGTCATATTTCATTGTTCTGGTCGGGTTTCCTTCTCATTTTTCATTGTTCTAGCCGGCTTTCCTTCTTATTTTCATTGTTCTGAACGGGTTTCCTGTCATGTTTCATTGTTCTGGATGGGTTTCGATGTCATATTTCATTGTTCTGGACGGATTTCCCTGTCATATTTCATTGTTCTGGACGGGTTTCCCTGTCATATTTCATTGTTCTGGATGGGTTTCCTTCTCATCTTTCTTTGTTCTGGACGGCTTTTCTTCTCACATTTCATTGTTCTGAACGGGTTTCCCTGTCATATTTCATTGTTCTGGACGGGTTTCCTTCTGATATTTCATTGTTCTGGACGGGTTTCCTTCTCATATTTCATTGTTTTGGTCGTGTTTCCCTGTCATATTTCATTGTTCTGGACGGGTTTCCTTCTCATATTTCATTGTTCTGGACGGGTTTCCCTGTCATATTTCATTGTTCTGAACGCGTTTCCCTGTCATATTTCATTGTTATGGACGGGTTTCACTCTCATATTTCATTGTTCTGGACGGGTTTCCTTCTCATATTTCGTTGCTCTAGATGGGTTTCCCTGTCATATTTCATTGTTCTAGACGGGTTTCCCTGTCATATTTCATTGTTATGGACGGGTTTCCCTATCATATTTCATTGTTCTGGACGGGTTCCCTGTCATATTTCATTGTTCTGGACGGGTTTCTTTGTCATATTTCATTGTTCTGGACAGGTTTCCTTCTCATATTTCATTGTTCTGGACAGGTTTCCTTCTCATATTTCATTGTTCTGGACGGGATTCCCTGTCATATTTCATTGTTCAGGACGGGTTTCCCTCTCATATTTCATTGCTCTGTAAGGGTTTCCTTCTCATTTTTCATTGTTTTGGACATGTTTCCCTGTCATATTTCATTGTTCAGGAGGGGTTTGCTTTTCATATTTCATTGTTCTGGACGGATTTCCTTCTCATATTTCATTGTTCTGGACGGGTTTCCTTCTCATATATCCTTGTTTTGGAGGAGTTTCCCTGTCATATTTCATTGTTCTGGACGGGTTTCCTTCTCATATTTCATTGTTCTTGACGGGTTTCCCTCTCATATTTCATTGTTCTGGACGGGTTTCCCTGTCATATTTCATTGTTCTGGACGGGTTTCCCTGTCATATTTCATTGTTCTGGACGGGTTTCCTTCTCATATTTCATTGTTCTGGACGGGTTTCCCTGTCATATTTCATTGTTCTGGACGGGTTTCCTTCTCATATTTCATTGTTCTGGACGGGTTTCCTTCTCATATTTCATTGTTCTGGACGGGTTTCCCTGTCATATTTCATTGTTCTGGACGGGTTTCCTTCTCATATTTCATTGTTCTGGACGGGTTTCCCTGTCATATTTCATTGTTCTGGACGGGTTTCCCTCTCATATTTCATTGTTCTGGACGGGTTTCCTTCTCATATTTCATTGTTCTGGACGGGTTTCCTTGTCATATTTCATTGTTCTGGACGGGTTTCCCTGTCATATTTCATTGTTCTGGACGGGTTTCCTTCTCATATTTCATTGTTCTGGACGGGTTTCCTTCTCATATTTCATTGTTCTGGACGGGTTTCCCTCTCATATTTCATTGTTCTGGACGGGTTTCCTTCTCATATTTCATTGTTCTGGACGGGTTTCCCTGTCATATTTCATTGTTCTGGACGGGTTTCCTCATATTTCATTATTTCATGTCACAGTTTGGGTTTCATTGTTCTGTACGGCTTTCTCTTTTATTTCATTGTTCTTTCCAGACGGGTTTCCTTATTCATATTTCATTGTTCTGGACGGGTTTCCCTGCCATATTTCTTTGTTCTGGACGGGGTTTACTCTCATATTTCATTGTTAGGAACTCGTTTCCCTGTCATATTTCATTGTTCTGGACGGGTTTCCTTCTCACATTTCATTGTTCTGGACGGGTTTCCCTGTCATATTTCATTGTTCTGGACGGGTTTCCCTGTCATATTTCATTGTTCTGGACGGGTTTCCTTCTCATATTTCATTGTTCTGGACGGGTTTCCCTGTCATATTTCATTGTTCTGGACGGGTTTCCCTGTCATATTTCATTGTTCTGGACGGGTTTCCCTGTCATATTTCATTGTTCTGGACGGGTTTCCATGTCATATTTCATTGTTCTGGACGGGTTTCCCTGTCATATTTCATTGTTCTGGACGGGTTTCTCTCTCATATTTCATTGTTCCTGTCGGGTTTCCTTATCGTATTTCATTGTTCTGGACTGGTCTCCCTGTCATATTTCATTGTTCTGGACGGGTTTCTCTCTCATATTTCATTGTTATAGAAGGGTTTCCTTCTCATATTTCATTGCTCTGGACGGGTTTCCTTCTCATATTTCATTGTCCTGGACGGGTTTCCTTCTCATATTTCATTGTTCTGGACGGTTTCCTTCTCTATTTAAATTGCTGTGGACGGGGTTTCCTGTCAATTTTCCTTGTTCTGGACGGGTTTCCCTGTAATATTTCATTGTTCTGGACGGGTTTCCCTGTCATATTTCATTGTTCTGGATGGGTTTCCTTCTCATCTTTCTTTGTTCTGGACGGCTTTTCTTCTCACATTTCATTGTTCTGACCGGGTTTCCCTGTCATATTTCATTGTTCTGGACGGGTTTCCTTCTGATATTTCATTGTTCTGGACGGGTTTCCTTCTCATATTTCATTACACAAATAACCCGCACATAAAGGAGAGAAGCTTACGACGACGTTTCGGTGCGACTTGGACCATTGACAAAGTCACAGTGTGACTTTTTCAATGGTCCATGTGTCGTCTAAGCTTCTCTCTTTTATGTGACGGGTTTTTGTGCCATATTTCATTGTTCTGGAGGGGTTTCCTTCTTATATTTCATTGTCCTGGATAGGTTTCTCTGTCATATTTCATTGTTCTGGACGGGTCATATATTTTTGTTCAGTACGGGTTTCCTTCTCATATTTCATTGTTCTTGACGGGTTTCCCTGTCATATTTAATTGTTATGGACGGGTTTCCCTTTCATATTTCATTGTTCTGGACGGGTTACCTTCTCATATTTCATTGTTCGGGACAGGTTTCAATGTCATATTTCATTGTTCTGGACGGGTTTCTTTCTCATATTTCATTGTTCTGGACGGGTTTCCTTCTCATATTTCATTGTTCTGGACGGGTTTCCTCTCATATTTCATTGTTCTGGACGGGTTTCCTTCTCATATTTCATTGTTCTGGACGGGTTTCCCTGTCATATTTCATTGTTCTGGACGGGTTTCCTTTTCATATTTCATTGTTCTGGACGGGTTTCCTTCTCATATTTCATTGTTCTGGACGGGTTTCCTTTTCATATTTCATTGTTCTGGACGGGTTTCCTTCTCATATTTCATTGTTCTGGACGGGTTTCCTTCTCATATTTCATTGTTCTGGATGGGTTTCCCTGTCATATTTCATTATTCTGGACGGGTTTCCTCATCATATTTCATTGTTATGGACGGGTTTCCTCCTCATATTTCATTGTTATGGACGGGTTTCCTTGTCATATTTCATTGTTCTGGACGGGTTTCCCTGTCGTATTTCATTGTTCTTTACGTGTTTCTTTCTCATATTTCATTGTTCTGGACGGGTTTCCTTCTCATATTTCATTGTTCTTGACGGGTTTCCTTCTCATATTTCATTGTTCTGGACGGGTTTCCTTTTCATATTTCATTGTTCTTGACGGGTTTCCTTCTCATATTTCATTGTTCTGGACGGGTTTCCTTCTCATATTTCATTGTTCCGGATGGGTTTCTCTGTCATATTTCATTATTCTTGACGGGTTTTCTTGTCATATATGCTCTTAGTGAATGCATACACCCAGGAAGACTAGAAACAGTGCTGCCAGAAGAGAAGAACTCCTCTTCCTAGACCATCATGGTGAAGCCAGTTGTTGATTATTTTAGTAGTCTTTTTAAATGACATTAATTTTAATGCTCATATTTGAGATTTTTTGTATTTTCTTTCATATAAAAGCGTGACATCCATATGTTTCTATGTGTAACTTCCTTATCTGTCAATTTCTGGTGTTATTGTGTTAAACATGATCTTTGCATCACCGGTGTTATTATGTATAATCATAACCTTTATATGTCTGATACTGCTATGAATAACAGGGTTATTGTTGTATCATTAATATTACTATGTATAAATGAGTGATATTTGCTTGTCTAATTTTACCAGTTATAATACTGTGGTCTTTGCAGCTCTGGTGTTATTATGTATAAGAGTAACGATTATATCTCTGTATATAACCCGGTGATCTTTGTATCTCTGACAGCACTAGCAAAGGTTTTCTGATAGTATGTAAATGTATCTCTCCATCCATTTCTTTATTCAACAGTTTCTCCTACAATAACTTTACAGATTATAAATACAGGATTTTGTAGTCAGAAATTCAAATTGTTGAATCCACTTTCCTTTAGCGACTTTCACAATTTTGTTACATCACTTATCAAGGAAGCAGTCTTAGTCTAAACCACCTGCACTGACGCTTTTTCTAAATTTTGGGACTTTGTACCATCTTACATTTGCCTGCATATGTACCCTCCTGAAGTGCATGTAGTGTCTCTCTCCTTCACCTCACAAAGACTTGCCTCGACTCTCTTAGTATCCTCACTTCTAGCTTCCTACAGCAATCCCTCCTCAGGATCTTGTGACCAGCAATTCATCCGTCTGTCTACTGTTGTCTTGCCTTCCCCACTTTCAGGAGGTCCCAGGCGACCTTGCTGGATTGGAATGATGTCTTTTCTAACTACGCTCGAGGCTTTCCTGGTGGAGGAAATACAGGAGACACAGAGAAATATTTCTTGAAATTACACTCATCAAGACAAACATGAACGTACACCAAGATGCCCAGATATTGTTATTCAATGGAAATTTTAGTCCTACTTACGTCACAGTATGTCTTTTTATTAATATATATATATATATATATATATATATATATATATATATATATATATATATATATATATATATATATATATATACATCAGTTATTTAGCAGAAAAAGCGTGTCTATACGTTGTACTGCGTGTAAATGACTGCCCGAATCTTAATCTAATTTTCAGTCTCCTTGAAAAAATGTAATAAATATTATTTCTTTTGTTACACGTCTTTTGTGCTTGTAGAGCACACACAGATCCATAAACGCGCGCGCGCGCACACACAAACTTTTGATGATGACACCATCACCTGGAAGTTGTTGGAGGTCGTTGATGATGACACCATCACCTGGAAGTTGCTGGAGGTCGTTGATGATGACACCATCACCTGGAAGTTGCTGGAGGTCGTTGATGATGACACCATCACCTGGAAGTTGCTGGAGGTCGTTGATGAGGACACCATCACCTGGAAGTTGCTGGAGGTCGTTGATGATGACACCATCACCTGGAAGTTGCTGGAGGTCGTTGATGATGACACCATCACCTGGAAGTTGCTGGAGGTCGTTGATGATGACACCATCACCTGGAACTTGCTGGAGGTCGTTGATGATGACACCATCACCTGGAACTTGCTGGAGGTCGTTGATGAGGACACCATCACCTGGAAGTTGCTGGAGGTCGTTGATGATGACACCATCACCTGGAAGTTGCTGGAGGTCGTTGATGATGACACCATCACCTGGAAGTTGCTGGAGGTCGTTGATGATGACACCATCACCTGGAAGTTGCTGGAGGTCGTTGATGATGACACCATCACCTGGAAGTTGCTGGAGGTCGTTGATGATGACACCATCACCTGGAAGTTGCTGGAGGTCGTTGATGATGACACCATCACCTGGAAGTTGCTGGAGGTCGTTGATGATGACACCATCACCTGGAAGTTGCTGGAGGTCGTTGATGATGACACCATCACCTGGAAGTTGCTGGAGGTCGCTGCTACAACCTGGCCAGGACGACTCTGTCGGAAAATGATATAGGCCACAATATATTTCAATACGATTGCGGAACAAAAGGTTTTGTAGAGATAAAGAGAATATTTTGAGGAAATGTCTGATGAAGATGATGAATTACTCGCGGAATTTTATTCTTGGGAGAAGTAATAATGAGATCAATGATAAGTGAAGGAAGTGATTATGAAGGCAAGGAGTGAAAGAAGCAAGAATGAAGGGACTGTGTATGAAGGAAGTGGCTGTGATGAAATTTAGTATGAAGAGAGTGTGTATGAAAGTGAGTAAAAATACAAACAGAAACTTGAAAGTGAATTTAAAGAATGTGAATATGAAAAAATTAGAATAAAACGATAAGAATATGAAGACTCAAGAGTACAGAGGATGTAAATATACAGGAAGTATGAAAGAAAGAAATGACGCAAAAAGTAGGGTAATAATTGTTAACTTAGAATGAATGAAGATTTAAATGTGTGATGAAGTTGGAATTAAGTACAGGAATAGTTCATACTTGTGTTCTGGCAGAGTCAAGGATGGTGTTGGAGTGTTTTAGGAGTGTATAGGATGGTGTTGGAGTGCTTAGCTAGAGTAAAGGATGGATGCTGGAGTACGTAGCTGGAGTAAAGGATGGGCGCTGGATTGTCTTAGAAATGAATAGGATGGGGTTGGAGTGTTTTGCGAGAGAACAGGATGGGGGCTGGTGTGCTTAACTACAGGATGGGTTTTCTAATGGTCAGGGAGAATACAAGATTGGTGTTGAGTGCTTTAGGAGTATATATAATGGGTGTTGGAGTGCTGTAGGAGAGTATAGGATGGGGTGCTGGAATGCTTTGAGAAGGTATAGGATGGGTTTTGGACCGCACTGGGGAAGTAAAGGATGTGTCTTGGAGTGTGATTTTAAATATAAATAAATATATATATATACATATATATATATATATATATATATATATATATATATATATATATATATATATATATATATATATATATAGTATTAAGTTATTCCGATATTCCAGTATGTGACATGTTGGTTGACATTTCGCGTTCGAGTCTCCCACAACTTTTATAACCTAGGGATTCGCGGAGAGCGTGTATAGTCCCTTTATATAAAGGGAAGGGGGACAAAAGAGACTGTAAAAATTATAAAGGAAAAAGTTTACTGAGTATACCAGGAAAAGTGTACGGTAGGGTTATAATTGAAGGAATTAGAGGTAAGACAGAATGTAGGATTGCGGATGAGCAAGGAGGAGGTTGGAAAAATTCAGATTCAGAAAGGATATAGGAAACCATTGGTTTGGTAATAGAGTTGTGGATGAGTGGAACAAACTCCCGAGTACAGTTATTCAGGCTAAAACGTTGTGTAGTTTTAAAAATAGGTTAGATAAATACATGAGTGGGTGTGGGTGGGTGTGAGTTGGACCTGACTAGCTTGTGCTGCTGGGTGTGGTGCAGTGCTCCATCCTTGAGTGGAGATGATCAGACTGGGTGGGTCATTGGTCTAATCCGGGGGGGGACATGGACCTGCTCCGCATGGGTCAGTAGGCCTGTTACAGTGTTCCTTCTTTCTTATGTTCTTGTATATGTGAACAGTATTTAGATAAAGGTAGGGAAGTTTTTATTGCATTTATGGATTTAGAAAAGGCATATGATAGAGTGGATAGGGGAGCAATGTGGCAGATGTTGCAAGTATATGGAATAGGTGGTAAGTTACTAAATGCTGTAAAGAGTTTTTATGAGGACAGTGAGGCTCAGGTTAGGGTGTGTAGAAGAGAGGGAGACTACTTCCCGGTAAAAGTAGGTCTTAGACAGGGATGTGTAATGTCACCATGGTTGTTTAATATATTTATAGATGGGGTTGTAAAAGAAGTAAATGCTAGGGTGTTCGGGAGAGGGGTGGGATTAAATTATTGAGAATCAAATACAAAATGGGAATTGACACAGTTGCTTTTTGCTGATGATACTGTGCTTATGAGAGATTCTAAAGAAAAATTGCAAAGGTTAGTGGATGAGTTTGGGAGTGTGTGTAAAGGTAGAACGTTGAAACTGAACATAGAAAAGAGTAAGGTGATGAGGGTATCAAATGATTTAGATAAAGAAAAATTGGATATCAAACTGGGGAGGAGTATGGAAGAAGTGAATGTTTTCAGATACTTGGGAGTTGACGTGTTGGCGGATGGATTTATGAAGGATGAGGTTAATCATAGAATTAATGAGGGAAAAAAAGGTGAGTGGTGCGTTGAGGTATATGTGGAGTCAAAAAACGTTATCTATGGAGGCAAAGAAGGGAATGTATGAAAGTATAGTAGTACCAACAATCTTATATGGGTGTGAAGCTTGGGTTGTGAATGCAGCAGCGAGGAGGCGGTTGGAGGCAGTGGAGATGTCCTATCTAAGGGTAATGTGTAGTGTAAATATTATGCAGAAAATTCGGAGTGTGGAAATTAGGAGAAGGTGTGGAGTTAATAAAAGTATTAGTCAGAGGGCTGAAGAGGGATTGTTGAGGTGGTTTGGTCATTTAGAGTAGAATGACATGGAGAGCATTTAAATCTGTAGATGGAAGGCGGGGTAGGGGTCGTCCTCGAAAAGGTTGGAAGGAAGGGGTAAGGGAGGTTTTGTGGGCGAGGGGCTTGGACTTCCAGCAGGCGTGCATGAGCGTGATCGATAGGAGTGAATGGAGACGAATGGTATTTGGGACCTGACGATCTGTTGGAGTGTGAGCAAGGTAATATTTAGTGAAGGAATTCAGGGAAACCGGTTATTTTTATATAGCTGGACTTGAGTCCGGG